>NW_026000261.1:4247347-4262297 GCF_001458135.2 Marmota marmota marmota | reverse complement strand
GAGAGAGAGAGAGAGAGAGAGAGAGAGAAAGGGCCAGAAGACATTTTTTAAAATGATTCTGAGAGCAAACAAAAGTCACCTTCCATAAGCAAGAGACTGCACTGAATGCTTCAATGACCACATTGTCATCACTCCTCCACTCCTTCCTTTCTGACAATATATAAAATCCAGCTTTTACATAAGCTTCTGCTGATTTTTTTAGACAACCTCATTATTACTCCATGAATGCTGCTATTTCTGTCCTTGGGTAATTCCCCAGGTCAAGGCAAGTAGATTACAATGGGGTCAAAGGGTGAGCTTGCTGTCACTAGTCATCCAGTCTTGTCCCCATGACAACCTCTGCATCCTGTCTGAAGTGCTGCATCCTCTTGAAATTGACCTTGACAGCTGTGCCAGGACTTGTATCTAGTGTAGTTGAAAGAACTCTAGTCTAACAGAGGAGGACCTAGGATCTAATTTAATTGTTGCTACTAACTAGCCATAGGCAAATTTGGAAGCCTTGCTTCCTCATCTTCTCACTATAAATGGTAACATCAGCCCTGCTGATTGCATGGTCTTATGGGAAACTTAATAACAAGTTAGGAAAACATCTTGAAACACCCCCCCTCCACACACACACACCCCTATATAGAGGGCTATGCTAATAATGCAGGTAGTTGTGGTCTATAAGGGTCAAGGGTTCTGCCTCTTATTTTTAACTGTTGTACTCTGCAGGGACTTACCTAAATCTCTAAGCCTCAGTTTTTTCACCATTTAATAGCCACTACAATGCCCAGAGAGAGAGTTGTAAGTAGTTGGCTGGATTTTTCCAAACCACCTGTTGTTCTTTACTGTGGGTAACTGACGCCATGCTGGAGACTGAATGGTGCCTGGCATGAGAGCAGAGTGGAAGTGGTATGATGTGCCAGAAGGCAGAGGCTGCGGTCACGGCTGTGAGACATTATTAGCTGGATGTTTTCAGGCTTTCCTAGAGAGAGAAAGAGAATAGAAAGAAAGTACTTTAAAATAGAATTTTAAATTCTATTTTGCTCTGATACTACAAGATATTATATTTTAGCTCCTCTCATTTATTCTACTTAACCCTGTGTTGGACATGAAGTTAAGTTCTTTCCATGCAGTATATCATTCCACATTTGCTTCAGCCCTTGAAGGAAGCATTAAATAGATGAGAAAAATGGAAGTTTGGAGAGAAAGCTTAAATACTTTCCCCAAGATCGAACAGCTTTGAATTGGTAGAAACTCATTCCAAAGTCTACAATCATTTTGAGAAGTGGATGATGTGTCCCCAAATTTACAGGTCAAGAAAATAAAACAGACAGGTAAATAACTTCCACAAAGTCAAAAAGGCTAGTCAATGGAACAGCCTGTTGCCAAATTTTCTGTGTAATGTAAAACATAGAATTTGGGCTCCCATATATTGTCAGGTCCATTAGTTCATCAATCCCTAGTAACCTATCCTTGAACACACACTCAGTGCAGGGGACTTGATAAAGGAGTTCGCACAGTACATACTTTTGAGACACTAAAAATTACATGAGAGTAACCTTGATTGTCCAAGGTAGTGTGCTGAGTGCCTAAATTATTAAGTAGGTCTTCTTTCTTTGATGGACAAAATCTGTTATCTAACCATTGTTTCATTTTAAGTATTTTATTTCTATGTGAGATTGCATAGCTTTAGAAACAAATTTAGAAGCCACTTATAATTCTTCCTTTAGAAATTGTTTTTATCTTTTGCCCATTTAACCACTAGAGTCTTGGTGTCTTTCTTAACAAATATATAAGCTCTTTATATATAAATGCTATTAACTCTCTGCCATATTGTGGTGATAAATTTTTTAAACTCTCTTGATTGTCAAGTGTTTTGAAATTGAGGATTTCCTTTTGGAGTTTATTTTTATATTTATTTTTTAGATGTAATTGAACATGATATCTTTTATTTATTCATGTTTATGTGATGCTGAGGTTCGAACCCAGGGCCTCACATATGTGAGGCGAGTGCTATACCACTGAGCTACAACCCCAGCCCTGGATGACTTTTTCAATCTTCCTGTATCCCTTATTTGTTCAAAAAGTATTGGTCTTGTGGTTTTTACCACTTAAGGAAAACAAATGTGTTAGTTCTGGGCAGAATTAGAGTGAATATTGTCTTTCCCTTAATCATGGGGGCTCAGTATTACCCTGGCAGAAACAAATGACAGTGCATGTCTAGTGTAACCCTTAGTATAATCCTAGTACCAAGTCCGGTACATAGTAGGTTTTCTGAAAAAAGAAAAACTTTGTTGTAAAATTGAAGCATGACTCTTGGACTGGGGCTCTTGCTCAGTGGTAGTGCACTTGCCTAGCATGTGTGAGGCACTGGGTTTGATTCTCAGCACCACATATAAATTAATAAAATAAAGATCTATCAACAACTAAAAAAAGCATGACTCTTCCCTAAGAATAATGTATTATCAGTTATAGCCTCATATTTTATCGCCTCAGTTATGAGGCAACTATCTTCTTTTATTATTTAATTGAAACTCATTTTTCAGTATTTTAAAAATTCAGATTACACCAGGGACAGGATATCTACAGGTATTCATAGATCTCTCTCTCTCTCCTTTGAGACAGGGTCTTGCTGTATTGCCCAGGGTGCCCTCAAAGTCCTGGTTTCCAGCAAACCTCTTTTCTCAACCTCCTGAGTACCTGGGACTACAGGTGCATACCAACATACCTGGCTCTTCATAAAGCTTTAACACAACTAATTTGCCTTTCATCAAGGATCTCCTATGCCTCAGGTTTCTTGTAAATATTATGGAGAAGGCTTCAACATAGTGATTATGTATGCTCAGAATTTAGTGACAAGACCTCGAGTTCAAATCCAAGTTCTGCTACTTACTGTTCCCCTGTTTGCAAATTATTTGAATTCCCTATGTCTTAACTTCAATCTCTGAAAATGAATGTGATAGTAGTCTCAACCTCACAGGATAGAGGCACTTCTGAGGGTTAAGTGAAATAATGTATGTGAAGTTTCAGGTACAAGATAGGAAAACAGTCATAAACAGTAGGTATAATTATCATCGGCAAAAATCATGTATTATGTATTGGGAGTGTGAAGCAGGATCAGGATAGCACCAGGGACTGTAGCATAAAAGGTATTTAATATGAAGTTCCAACATACAGATTCAAGTTTAGATTTTATTATCAACTCATTTTGTTACTTTAGAGGAGTTGCTTTCCTTATGTGGGCCTGGTACTTTGACAGTACTCTGCCATTCTCTGCTTACTGGGCTGGGGTACTAGCTCCATCATTGTTATAGCAGCAATGACTCCAGAGTCCTAAGCTGCCTGCAGTCAAGCATGAAAAGGCCTTTCTGAAATTCAGTATCATGTGGCTTATGGGATCCAGGATCAATGGGGTGCAAGTTACAACAAAGCAGACAGTTTGAGCCCAATAAAAAAAGCTTTTGGTAGTGCAGTGGTCAAGTGCATAGAGTCAGAAACCATGTTGCTGAGGTAAGAACCCTGATCATGATATTTGCTAGCTATATGATCTTGGGCAAGTATTTTAGCCTCTCTGACACTCAGGTTCCTCATCTGTAACATGAGGACAATAATTGCATCTATATTATGGGGCTGTGATGAAGATTAAATAGTTCAGTATTCTTGATTTGCTTAGATCAGTATATGACATATATAAAGCAAAATAAGAATCTTTTTTTTCCAGTACTAGGGATTGAACTCAGGGTCACTCAACCACTGAGCCACATCCTCAGCTGTATTTTGTATTTTGTTTAGAGACAGGGTCTCACTGAGGTGCTTAGTGCCTAGCTTTTGCTGATGCTGGCTTTGAACTTGTGATCCTCCTGCCTCAACCTCTTGAGCTGCTAGGATTACAGGTGTATGCCACTGTGCCTGGCTAAGAGTTTTTATATAACCAAATAGATAACATTAAGAGCTCATTAATTCTTGGTTCATTAAAACTCTTTGATGGGAGCCAGGTGTGATGGTGCATATTGCTGGTAATCTCAACAACTCAGAAGGCTAAGACAGTAGGACCTCGAGTTTGAGACCAGCCTCAGCAATTTAGTGAGGCTCTAAGCAACTTTGACAGACCTTGTCTCAAAATAGAAAATAAAAAGGGCTGAGCATGTGGCTCAGTAGTTAAGTCCCCTGGGTTAAATCCCCAGTAGTTAAAAAAATTCTGGTGAGTAGTGAGCTCCTTTTCCCTCCTAGGACATCAGTAGAGGTTGGTGGTGTTAAATCTGTTCAAGCATCAAGAGAAGATTGAACTAAATGGACTTTACCATGACATCCTGATCAAAATTCTATGATTTTCCTTCAGAGGTCACCTAGCTAGTCAGCAGTAGCAAGACAAACTTAGGGTAAAATCCAGATTAAGCCAGAACTTTATAGTAGACGGTTTTTCCCCTAGCCACTCTCAATCTCATTTTAGCTTGTGTTTTCTTGGATGACATTTTTAAATTGATTCACAAAATTCAGAGGTATAAAAAGTGTCCCTTGCCATCTTTCTCTTACTCACAGAGCAGCCATTACTTTGAAAACCAGTTTTACTTTCTGTCTTCTTGTCAGGTCTTGGACAAATTTGATTGACAGGAGGCTTTTGGTAAAACTGATTCATTCATGTGCTGGATGTTGCTTGCTGACTTATAGTCTCCCCATTTGTGAGGTTCCTGTTGCTATTAAATGAGAAGAATTATCATGACATAAAACTGATGCCATCGGTTTGTCAGTTTTATATGTGACCTGCATCTGCCATTTGTCTTTAACCTCTTACTTGGACAGAGGACAGCATCCATTCATCTACCTTCCACCAACCATCACTCACACTAAAGACCTGCACCAGGTGGGGCTACTTAGTGACAGGTTGTGAGAAAAAGTGCTGGAGTTTCTCTAAGCTCAGCAGACCAGGCTGATTCTTTAATAGACTGTACAGACAAAAGGCAGTGAGAAAACTAGGGCAGAAATGATTTCTTACTTGGAGAACCAGTCTAGACTATGGCCCACACAAAAGTGGCTTCTTGTTGTGTGTGGTGGCTCATGCCTATAATCCCAAGGCTCAGAGGCTGAGGCAGGAGGATCACAAATTCAAAGACAGTCTAACTTAGGGTCTCACCAAATTGCTTGGGGCCTTGCTATCTCAAAATAAACTATAAAAAGGACAGAAGGTGGGACTGGGGTTGTGGCTCAGTGGCAGAGTGTTTGCCTAGCATGTGTGAAGCACTAGGTTCAATTCCCAGCACAGTGTATAAAGGAATAAAACAAAGGTACATTGACAACTAAAAAAAAATTTTAAAAAAAGACTGGACGTGTGGATCAGTGTTTAACACCTCTGGGTTCAATCCCTAGTACTGGGGAAAAAAGTGGCTTCTCTGATGATTGGAGATGGGATGTCATTCTTCTCAGGCTTGAAATGGGCAGGAATCCAAACCAGGAAGGCAAGGCAAGATGTGAGCACAGAGATGAATGAATCTCACTAGAGTATATAGACCTACAGGATACCCTGTGACTCAAAAAGTATCCTGTGAGGATCTTGGCTGAGGGTAAGCCTGCAGACCCTGAAAATCCAGGGGATATCCTGCATGTTGGCAAAGAGCTGGGCCCCAAGAAGACTTTAATTTCCCTAAGAAAAGTAGATGTAGCCAAAACCAAAAAACAAAAACAAAAACAAAAAAACGTCTGCAAGACACCATTAGAGTAGTGGAGGTTGGAGGTTTGCCAACACAACAAGAGTCAAGTTGGGTCCAGCGGGACTGCCACTCAACAACTCCAGGTATAGTCGTAGAATTGAAGACCTGAGTTCATGTTCCTGCTTAGTCAAGTTCCAGTGGGCAAGTTATTTAACCTCTCCAAGTCTAAATTTTCTCTTCTCTAAAATAGAGATGACAATAAGTGTCCCTGATTCATGGGGTTGTTGTGAAAATTACATATATACAGAAAGTAGGTGACACATTTACCACCCTTAGGCAAAAATTAAGTGGTCAGTAAATATCAACCATGATCATCATCATCATCATCATCATCACATTGTCATTGTCATTTTGCAGTGCTAGGAATATAAACCAGGGCCCCTTGTGCACACCAGGCCAGTGCTCTATCATTGAGGTACATCCTCAGCTCCCAATAATATTGACTATTATAATCATCATTATTGTCATCATCATGGATCAATTACTAGAAACAGATAAATATAACAATTTAGAAAATATACATTTTCATACCTTTTATTTTTTTGGTACTGGGGACTGCATCCAGGGGCACTTAACCAATGAGTCACATCCCAGCCCTTTTTATTTATTTATCTTTAATTTTGAGACAGGGTCTCACTAAGTTGCTTCAGGCTTTGTTAAATAGCTGAAGCTGGTCTCAAACTTGTGATCTGTGATCCTCCCGCCTTTGCCTCCTGGGTTGCTGGGATTACAGGTATGCCCCACCTCACCCAGCCATTTTTATCTGTTTGAATGCACACTGTATTTTGCAATAAAATCATTATTAGAAAAATAAAAAGTGATAGGACAGAGTGGTTAAGAACATGGCTCTCATTGTAAGCTCTGCCACCAATTCCTTGTGAGTGTCTGGGTAAATTGCTTAGCCTCTTGAGCCTCATAGGACCAACAGTGCAAAATATTGTAAGAATTAAATGAGGAAACTCTAATAAAGTGCTTTATGCAGTGCACTGCACAGAGTAAACTGAAATTTATTTCTCGTTATTATTATGGATATTTTTTCTTTCTGCAACCCTCAGCCCTGTTGTGGTTCTACCAGTCTTTTTTAGGGGTGTGTGTGCTGGGGATTGAACACAGGGCCTTGTGCATATGAGGCAAGTACTCTATGAACTGAGCTATATTCCCAGCCCTCTACCAATCTTTACCTCATAACTCTAAACTATTCCCAAGGGAAATCCAGGATGACAGAAGTAGCCTTGGTGGATGGGGGACTGGGTGTGGTTGGCATTGGGACTATCAGGCCCTGGGGTGTAACCCAGTGGTAATGAAAAGTATTGTTAGGAGCCCAGCCTATTAACTAAAAGTCATGGCAGCTTTCAAAGGTCAGTTTTCCAGTGGCCTCCATAGCCGGAGTGGCTTCCTCAGGAGGCCCTGTACCATGATATTTCATCTTCCTTCCAGCCCCAGTGCTACTAGCCAGCTCTGGATGTATACTCCTGGCTGATGTATTTTCCACTTTCTTCAAATATTTGCTAAAAGCTTCCCAAAGCTGGAAGCCTTGCGGCTGCAGAGCACTCTATGAGAGAGATGAAGCAATGGTTTCTATGACAACGCTTTGGTACTTATTAGTGTTTGCGTAGGCACTGAAGCAAGAGCTGGGGTCCAGACAGGCCCTTGCTGGGAAGGGATGAGCAGAAAGAAGGCTGAGGTGACAGAATTGTTCTCACCTTGTCCTCTTGGTTGGTAGCCCTAAAGGAAAGCCCCAGGGAGATGAATGAGGCACAATTTGGCCATATGCCTTTAGAGACATGCTTTTAGTTCTTCTTGGGGAGCTCCAGTGCCATTTGCCTCACTCAATATCTGCTGTCTTTGCTACCAGGTTCAGCTTCCCTAAACACCCCTTCATCCTGCCACCCACTCTTTTGCCCAAAACTTGGCTGCCTTTCCCCTTTGTAGAAGAAGTCTAAATCGTGGTATCTGGGGCCTTTCCCACTCTCCTTTTCAAGTAGTTTGCTGCTTCCCCCACTCTAACCTAACTATGTCCCTTCTACTTCATCAAGATTTCTTTTACTCCCTGTCACCCTGCTGGTGTTTCTACTTCTTCCGTCTCTTACATATGATTTTCCTTGTTTAGAGTTCCTAAAACCTTGACTCGTGTGTCCAAGACTTTCCTTTCCTTTAAGACCTGTCTCAAGCCTCAGTTTCTTTAATAAATTTTCTGTGACCATCCCAACTCAACGGAAACCCCTTTACTGAACTCCATTTGCATTATTGCTCAGAATTGGCATGCAGTTGGCACCTAAACACATACTGCCTTTTCAGTTGTTTTACTACTTTATATAACTAGACAATAGTTTCCTCCCCAGAAAGGGACTTTTAAAGTTTGTTTCTGTTCCCACAGCACCTAATACAGTGCACTGATTATAAGAAGTTAATTAGAAAATATGTGCAAAATACTTAGCTTAGTGACACAAAATACTTAGCTTAGTTAGCACATTTGACTGTAATAGTAACCGATGGATAGATGTGTGGTAGTATTATTATAGCCCTCATATAGTTCTTGATTGATGACTTAGTATCTCTGTCACTACTTCCACTCATGGGCTGAGTATGATGCTCCTAAGCATTCATTTAGTCTTAAGCTTGGAAACTTCATGAGCCATTAGGTTGACAAAACTCAGTCTGTGACCATGGACCTCATCCTCACCTTCTGCTACTATCTGTTTACCACTGTAGCTTTCAGCATAGGCTGCATATTTTTCAGGGCCCAATGAAGAATAGAAATATGGGGTTTCTTGTTAAAAAATTAAGAATTTCAAGAAAATAAGAGCAGATAATGAGAGCAGAACATTAAATGAAGCACAGATATTTTCTGAGTGTGGGACCATGGGTCACTGCACAGGTAATGTTGTTCAGGAAGCCAACCCTGATACCGTCCTCATTATCCTGTGCTACTCACCAAGTCCCTGGGACAAATGACAGGGAAATCTACAAACATACACCAAATGGTTCCAGACTAATTTATCAAAAGCCAGTTCTCAAAAAGTTAGTTCACTGGCTGGTCAAACATCTAAACAACCAAGTTGCCATAGTTGTGGTCTTAATTCCTTGCCCATGCATTTGCCATTTCCCAGACGCTGCTTATGCCTCTGACCGTTCCTATTCCCATACTTTCAGTTTCTTAATCCTCAGGTCTTAGCACATTTGACTGTAAAGGAAAGATTGTGTCTGTTTTATGTCCTTTGCTTCCCATGTTCTGATTGCTTTTGAATCAGTCATGGTTACTTTAAGGACTGAGGTGAATACCACTCCACCACCCCACGCTCCATCTTCAGGAAAATCAGGCAATAGAGAACAACAAATGTTCAAGAATTAAAAGCTATTATCTCAAAATAACTAGAAGAAAGATGTTCCTGAAACAGAAATGATAATTACCATGATTTGATCATTATACATTGTATATAGGTATTGAATTATCACACTATACCTCATAAATATGTATAATTATTATGCCAATTAAAATTTTAAAAGCTGAAAGTACAGTATGTCATAATTTTACAATCATACTTTTACCCTGCTCATAGATAATATCAGTTCCTAGAACAGTCTAACCCCATTTCTTTAAACATAGTAAGCATAATTTTGTAGTCTGTTCCTGATATGTGTGATACCTGAAGTCTCGATGATCTGTTATACTTTTTGCTTTGTCTACAGGTTCCTGAACATTATTTTGTGTTTTCTTGTCTGTCTGATTATCTCATATGCTACTTGTTGTATTTGAAAACTATTTGTAGTAGTAATTTGAACCCCAGGATAAAGTTATCTTTCTTCAGAGAGAGAATTTTTTTTTTCTGCTTTGGCCAGGATCCTGGGGATGTGCTAGTCTGGAGCCATCTTCAGTTTATGATATGCATTTTTCCTGGACAATATAAATTGAGGTTGAGAGTCCACAAGGTTTTTGTGTGGTTCACTCTTATCTGTAGGTATAAGAATGCTGAGCCCTAACTTTCTGTATGGAGTGTTTCCTTCAAGACTTGTTACCTTCTACTGTCACTGTGCTTTGATTTCTTTTCTCCTTGACACACAAAACTTTCAACATAAAGTTTAAATGTGCTGACATGGGAAAATGTTCTAAGGGCAAAAACATGTACCCACACATTACTCAACTCTCAAAGTTCCCATTATCACTTCATTTTGTCCTAAAACACTATTTTGTTCTTTATTGATTTTTAAGAAAACACACACACACACACACACACACACACATTGCAATGTATTTGCTTTCAATCATTATAAGAAATCAAAAGCATACCACATGCAATGATCTCATGCTTTGAAGCAGTGTAAAACTATGAGAAAACACACACACACACACACACACACACACAGTAGGTGAGAAAAATTCTTGAAGTCACTTGCCCAGAGCCATATAGTGAATTAGTAATAGAGCCTGAAGGAGAACCCAGGCTTCCACAACAATGTTACTATCACATTAACAAGCATCCTCAAACAATGAGAAAAACAGTTATTTGGGTATTTCCCACTGTTTTACCTACTACTTCTGCCAAGTGCTGGGAGGGTGGCTTCTGGCGGCTCCTATTTCTTTCCTTCCATCATCCTTTTATAGCCTATTTTCCCAGAAGTCCTGCTTTATTCCTTTTGTCTTTAACCACCTGCTCTGTGCAAGAAATACCTAGCAAAATAGTTTAAAACTTTTTCAAAGCAGTCATGTCAAGTTCCTGGGCCTTTTTCTTGCCTTTCTCTCCAAGTACCCTTTTCAACCCCTGGATGTTTCCTTAGAAATGGGAAGGTGGGTGTGGCAATGGAGCCTGAACAATGGCAAATACCCAGGGGCCTTCTTGGCTAATGTAGTGGCCCAAGTACCACCAATGATAAACAAAGTCTTCTCTGCCATTTACCCTTGCCCCCCAGCCTGTAGTAGCAATCTCTCAGGTGCTGCGTTGGAGAACATACATACAAGAGTTCTGGAGTACTTTCACACATGAGTGTTAATTTCTCCATCTGTGCTGTCATCTGTGACTACCAGAAGCTGATCTTAAAATGTGTTTAAGCAGGTTAGTAGAACAGCACCTACAAGAAAACCCACCATTTTGGAATTGCCCACCTAAGCTGGATCAGGGAGACTGTGAACCTTTACCATTTTGGAGAGGCTGATGTAGGAGACTCCAAAATGCCTGGGAGATGGGAGAGTCAAGCTATGATATATGATATAGAAAGAAGCTTGCAGTGATCTATGCAAAGTCTACAAGGGAAGCCCAGTGGACAGATACCCCAGCCACTGACTTCTCCAGATTTGCCTCCTCTCCTGCCCACCTCTCGAATGAAGTTGACTTCCATCTTAGAACTTAAACTTTATTAGCTGTTCTTTTCAAGGATCTTCAACAGATGCTACAGGTATAATCTGGCACAGGTGTCTGGAAAGAGGCCAACAAGGGCAAGTGATGGGAAATGTGCCCAAAATGTATATGAAATTACCTTGGGCGTCAGTTTGGAAGCATTAAGGTGTTTTGACAGCAGTGAAAGGCAGAACCACACTACTAACACTTTCCACTATGTTATGGGCATATCCTTTCAGGTTGTCAGGATTATGTTATATTTTGATTTTCAACAGTTATATTTTCTGACATTTTGAGCACAGTACATCTGCTAATATCTGAGGAGAATTATAGACCGTTTAGCATACAATTATGGGTTTCTTTTTTATTTAAATAAGAGATTTCACTAAGCTTGCCATCTCCTATATGTGATATGATTGCACTCAATTTTGATGTTTGTTTTCCCAGGGTAATGAGAAAGAAGCTATTAGGGAAGTTGAGAAAGGAAGATAATTGGGAAGTAAAATTCATTAAACTGAAGTTGGATCTAGTCTGTTAAGTAAGATCCACATGTACTGTGAGCAGTTCTGCTGACTCACACCAACCCCCCTCAGCTAGAAAGGCTCTGGTATGAGTATCACTTATTCTATTCTAGGAAGTTATGGCCTCAGGATTCTAGGCAACTGCACGCAGGGCTGATTTCACTCCATCCTACTTGCTGTATCTACGGGCCAGGTCTGGCTTAGACTTTGGGGCAGTTGCATTGTCTGTGCTGTTTTGTGGCTCTAATGGGTAGAAACTTTTCAATACTGGTCACCTCTGTTTGACCCTGTTTCTAAGCTTTTATTTCTGCCATTGCTGTGCCACTAAACCCAGGCAACCTAGCCTTCTCATTTACCAATCTAAGTTTCACTCTGTAACCTCATCTCTTATTGTTAACAAGGGCCAACCTGGCTGACCTGCCCAATTATGAGGGAAAAGGAAAGTCTTAACTGATGGTGGACAGAGAGCTGTATGGGAGGTGAGACTGAGAGAAGCAAGGAGGGTCACATGCTGAGTAGTTCTAATTTGCGGGATGTTGTGCTTCATGCTTTACATGCATCAACTGTATTCATTTCTGTCTGCAAAAGAAATAGCCAACTCTATATTGTAGGGGCTGACTTGATTTCCTTCAAAGAATACTCCATGAAGAATAAGAAGTCTATGGTCAAACAAGTGTATGACTTTAAATAAGTCACTTTCCTTCACAGGGCTTTAGTTTACTCCTCTGTAAAGTGGTCACATAGTCTTTTGTCAGTTCACCACATATACTTCTAGTAAGGAGAGAAGTGGTACAGATTAGAGTGCTTAGAAAAGTATAAAACATTATATATTTGTATGTAAGGTAATGTAGAGTAGACGTTAAGAATTAGAGTACAGATGGGCTGGGGGATCCCAAATCTGAGCCCAGTAATTTGACAGCTGTGTAACCATAGGTAAGTCACTTAATCTATGGATGCCTTAGTTTACATACCTATAAAATGTATATATGGATAGTACCAGTTCATGGGTTTTCATAAGGAAAATTGAGATACTGTGTACAAAATGCTTAAAAGAGTAATGAGAGTAAGTACTATGAAAATGCTATTTAATATTACATATATTAGATGCTATGAGTATTTTATTTCTTTGTCTTTCTCATGGGCATTATCTCAGTATTGAGAATGCTTAATGCAGCAGAACTTGGCTAGTGCTGCAAGTCCATATAGGTTGTATATAGCTCTCTACATGCTAGAGAATAACAAATAACTCTACCTTACAATACACGTATTCCAAAACACCTGGCATATAAGGGAGTGGAATTTCAGTACTCCCAGTGAATGAGAGACAGGCCTCTCTAAAACTGACAGCCTTTGAGGTAAATGCAGAGAGGACTCATTTACATAAATAAAGGATGCTTTTAAATTTTCACAAATACCTTCACTGTATTGAGATATGCCTGTGTAGAGGGAGATGCACTTATTCCATCACTGTACACCATTTAGTGAACACCTTGTTCATGCCATGTTTGAGATACAAAGAGGACTAAGGTTTAGCCCCTGACTTTAGAGAATTGACTATTTAACATAAGGGGGGAGATAAGGCACACACTCAAATTCAACGTGTTATAGGACAGGATAGTGCTAAAGAGAATACACATATATTCTTTATATGCTGAGAAGTCTATATGCATGCTAACAATTGCAATTTTATACAGGCCCTGAGAATTGTGAAGTGTTGTTGGAGATAGAAAATGGAGGGTTCATTTCTTGCTGGGGGCACCATGGAAGCCACAAAAGCATGAATAGGCTTTCAACTGGCACAGCCAATGGAAAAAGGGAACCAGAAAAGCACTGGAGATGAAAATACACATGTAAAATGGGTATGAAGGGACCATGAGTGGCTTGTGTTGACTTCCATATAGGATACTCATAGGGTTTTTTGTTTTGTTTTGTTTTTGTTTTTTGGTACTGGGGATTGAACTCAGGGGCACATCCCCATCCCTATTTCTGTATTTTTTGTTTTTTTTAGAGACAGGGTCTCACTGAGTTGCTAACAGCCTCGCCATTGCTGAGGCTGGCTTTGAACTTGTGATCCTCCTGTCTCAGCCTCCTGAGCCTTTGGGATTATAGGCATGCACCACTGCACCCAATTTTTTTTTTTTGGTTCCAGGGATTGAACCCCAGGGTGCTTAACTACTGATCCACACCCCCCCACACACACTCCAGCCATTTTTATATTTTATTTAGAGACAGGGTCTTGCTGAGTTTCTTAAGGCCTTGCTAAGTTGCTAAGGCTGGCTTTGAACCTGCAATTCTCTTGCCTCAGCCTCCCGAGCTGCTGGGGTTATAGATGTGACACCACACCTGGCCTTTGATGACAGAAAAAAAAGCTAAAAAGTTTGATTAGAGCTGGGCTTAAATGCCAGACTACAAATTTGGGCTTATTTAATAGACATTGGATAGCCAAGGGGAATTTTAGAACAGAGGAATTACATCATCCAAACTTCCCTTTTGGAGGACAGTGTGACAGCAGAATATAGGAAATGCCATCTACTCTGGCCACCTGAAGGACTTATCTGTTGCAGACAAGTATCTCTTTCTGTTCTGTATTATCAGTCTTTTTCTTTCCTGAGATATGCAATGGCAGCCTGCTGCTTTCAAACAAATAAACATACAAGTGAAAATCTCTGAATTCGTACTGTTTTCTAGGTTTCTCCCCATTTCTCGATTGTCCTAACATGATAGATTCTTGAAACAAAGTCTGTACTCAACTGTTTTCACTTCCTCGTGTATTGTTCTCTTCTCGACTTGGTCAAGATAAGCTTCTACACCAGTTATATTATAGTCACTACTTTTATCAAGGTCATCAAGGACCTCTGCAGAGTGACATCCAATGGTCATTTATTTCTCCATCTTTTTTTTTCAATACTGTCTTCTCTTGATTTTTGCAATTCCACAGTTTCCCAGTTGTCCTCCTGTGTCTCTAGCCATTCTTTCTCAGTCTCCCTTGTTGACCATTTCTTCTGCCCCACAACTCCATTTTAGGTCCTCAGTCCCCTTTATCAGTGCTGACTTTTATAGTGATTTTATCCAGTTCCATGGTTATAGGAAGTGTCCACTTGCTGACAATGCTCTCACCTGACAACCCTCACCTCTTAATACTACTTAACATTTCCACTTAGTGATCTAATAGCATCTCAAACTTGTTTTATTGACAAAAACTTCTTTTTGATCCATGCAGTTTTCTTTCCTGATGTGTCTTTGTCTTGTTTTGGTATCAGAGTGATACTAGCCAAACCCACACCAAATTGTTCCTACTTTGGATTTCCTCTTGTAAGTAAATGGTACTATTTGCCCAAACCAAAAACCTAAGCTTCCTTCTTGATGTTGTTGTTGTTGTTGTTGTTCCTCTTCCTCCTCCTCCTCC
>NW_026000261.1:4216815-4247324 GCF_001458135.2 Marmota marmota marmota | reverse complement strand
TGCTCTCTCTCTCTCTCTCTCTCTCTCTCTCTCTCTCTCTCTTCTTCTTCTTCTTCTTCTTCTTCTTCTTCCTCCTCCTCCTCCTCCTCCTCCTCGTCTTTCTTCATCTTCTTCTTTTTCAGTTGTAGATGGACACAATACCTTTATTTTACTTGTTTTGATTTTTATGTGGTGCTGAGAATCGAACCCAGTGCCTCACACATGCTAGGAAGCACTCTACTACTGAGCCACAACCCCAGCCCATAAACTTCATTCTTGATCCTTCTTTCTCTCACCAAACATTTCCTCTTCATCTTCTTATTGACAGTGTTATTGGCACCCCTTTGAAAACATCAAGACTCCATCCATGCTCTCTAAACCCACTGCTCTCACTCAGGTTCAAACTAGCACCATATCTTGTCTATACCACTGCAATAGTCTCTCTCCCAACTGTCTGCTCACTTCTATTTTTTCTCTCTTATTATCCATAGAACCTGTGATGACTTCATCACAGAGCCTCCAGAATGAGCTTTTAAAAATGTAAATTATACAATGTGACCCATCTACTTGAAACTATTCAGGAGCTTCCAGTCACACTCCTCATAAAATCCAACCTCCTTCCTATGGCTTGTAAGGGCCCCTCACATCTCTTCAGTCACATCTTGCACTACATCCCATCTTGCTCAGTATCTTAGTCTCACTCTCTTTTCTGTTTTGTTAACAAGCCAGTTAGAGCCTGTGTACCAGCTGCTCTCTTTTCTTAGAATCTTCTTCCCCTGGGTCTTTACATGTGATAAGGCTTCTTTTTGTCATGTAATTCTCAATATAGATGTCACCTCTTCATAAACGATTTTCTTGACCACCTAGAGTAGTCTGCTTTCCTTGTTGTCACTTTCTAACATATTGGCCTACTTTCATTTTCGTCATAGTATTGATCTCTATCCAGTTATCTTGTTCTTGAAGTGTTTACTCTCCAGTGTCCCCTACACACAACTGGGAAGTAAACTTTATTAGAACAGGATTTGCCACTGTATCTCTCATGCCTGCAATAGTGCCCGACATGTAGTTGACACACAATAAATATGTATTGAATTAGTGTTAAGTATTAATTGACAACAGAATGGTTACTGCAGGAATACAAACAATAAACACTAAAACCTCTAATTAAATTGGTGGCAGTTGGAAGCAAAATGAAGGGAAAAAATCAATATTAGACTAATCTTACCCAGATTTCATCTAAAGGTATTTAATGCTGCAAAGAATAGAAGACTATTTGCAGGTCACTATGTCTATTACAAAAAATCAAAACTGAGACCACAAATCAATAAAGCAATAAGTAATGATTCATTTATTAATCAAAAATTTAAAAATTATTAGTTCTGCAGAACTTGCTGACTAGAAGTCACAAGAGTGGAAGGAAGAGACAAACAATGCTTCCATAATATTTTGCCATTAAAATAAAGCAAGAAGTTTGAGAGAATAATTGCTGGTGGGTGGGAGGCAAAAATAAGGGATCATGCTGATTTTTACTTATCCCCTGAAGTGTCTGGGAGACAGTTTAAATATGGGTCTAAAAGGACCAAGGAGGAGACAAGAGATTTGGGATATCATCAGCATAGAGATGGGAGTTGAGAGCAATACAAATGGATTTTCATGAGAAATACAAACAATTGAAAGGGATCTATTTGTCATATCATGTAGCTCCAAGGAAATACACGTAGAAAGTATGGATTATAACAATCTCCAATTTCTTCAGCCTACCCCACGGTTTGCATTCTTTCTCTCCTTCTCTCTTTCTCTCTCTCTCTCCCTTCTTTCTCTCTTTTTGGTACCAGGGATTGAACATAGGGGTGCTTAACCACTGAGCCCCATCCCCTGCCCTTTTTTATTTTATTTAGACACAGGGTCTCACTAAGTTGCTTAGGGCCTCACTAAGTTGGTGAGGCTGGCTTTGAACTCGTGATCCTCCTGCCTCAGCCTCCCAAGGCACTGGGATTACAAGCATGTACACTGCTCCTGGCCTTGCACTCTCTCTTAAGTAACCCTGTGGATCCTTTTCCAGGCAGAGGAAACCTGAACATGGGCTATATGGAGGTATTGTGATTGCCCTTGATATCTGCCTCTTGATTTATTCCTGTCACACCTCACAGGGACAAATATCAAGATAAGCAATGGAGAATGCCTCTGAATGTCTTTGACTTTGCAGTATTTTTGCAGGGGAAAAGACTAGCTATAAAGTCATCACTGCAATTTTGCTTTTCCAATACAAATGCACATTCTGATTGTTTAAACATACCAGAACTCATGCAGTCAGTAGAAATCACATTAACAATTTCATCCAAACATGTAAAGCTTTTTGTAAATCTGACTTGCTCCCTAATGTTGTCAGTTGAAATACATTTATTATCAATTTTACTTGCTATCATCCTGTAGCATGGCCAGATGAAGGAACTCATCTTAGTTAGTAGCAGAACTGGGTTGAGTCCCTCAAACCTCCAGGCTCAGCTCCTAGACTCAGAAGGAGCTGTTGCAATGATCTTAGACTGTTATTCTACCTCATCCATTTGCCAGTAAGAAAGGTCTCATCTTCCATGCTGGTCTTCATGCTGGACTGGTGGGAGCCAAGACCCTAGCAGACACTGATTGGTCTGCTTCTATCAGTAGATGGGAACCAGCCAAAGTCAGGGCTTATGCAGAGAGTATATGATAGGGTCCCTAATGAACAGAAGACATTGTATGTTTAGTTTCAATTGAAGGGCTTATTTGTCTTGTGTCTATTTCAAGACCCCATAAGGTGAACCTGGTTGCTAAGTGAGGATAGAAGGGAGTATGTAAAATAGAGAACCAAAGGACAAAGTGGCAAGTGACTCAAGGCCCCTAACTGCTTGCAGGAAATGAAATCTAGAGCTTAGTTCTGGGCCTTTGACTTAAGCAGGAGAGTGGTGGGTTTGGGTAACCTTCTGAACAAGAAAAGACAGTCTGAATTTGAATTCTTGAAAAGGATTTCACTTCCATTGGAGGGAGGAAAAAAAAAGAGTATGCTCCATCAGAGCAGTGACTTTGTCTTGTTTACCTTTGTATCCTTCGGGCCTAGAGCAGTACCTGGCACATAGCAGATGAATAATAAATATTTCTTGAATATGAATTCAAACTGATTTGAATATAATTCCCAAGTCTTAGAGATAATATTGATTAAGTCAGCTTGTCTAGTGGGAACCTTTCCTAGGCTTTTACCGTAAGAATTGAATAGCATTCAATTAGAATGGGCAAGAACTGAAAGAATAGGCAAATGTTAAGAGGTCACAAATGATCTATAGGTCACTAACACAGGCAAATGAATCATTTAGAACAACCACTGAAATGCTAACCAGATAGTCATCAGAAAATGCCTTTTGCAACTGTGCAAATTAAAAAGTGAGTTTTTTTGTCATGGATAATACAGAGTAGTTGTCAAAAAAAATTTTAGTGCCTCTAAATAATGACAATGAATATTTATTGAGTGCTTACTCTGTGCCCCAATACTTTGTTAATCATCTTATATATATTACCTTACAACTCCATTTACTCCTCACAGTGATTCCCATGGGCCAGGTGTACTTATATAATATCACTAGTTTATAAATGATGAAGCTAAGGCTCAGATTAGTGACTACATTCTCTTGAGTCATATAGCTACTGAGTGATAGAGAAAGGATTTGAAGCAAAGTCCTCCAATCTCTGAGCCAAATCTATTCACCAATATGCTATTTAAGTGCATGCCTTCCTTTGACTCTTTACATAAATCATAATTTTATAAAATCTAAAACTGATTTAGTAGCAAAGAAGTTGTTCTAGTCAGCTTTTGCATCTCTGTGAGCACATAAGACCTGACAAGAACAATTAGAAAAGGAAAGCTTTATTTTGGCCGATGATTTTAGAGGTTCAGTCCACGGTTGACTGACTCCATAGCTTTGGGCTCAAGTTGAGGCAGAACATAGCAGAAGGGCCCAGCATAGAAAAACTGCACAGCTCAAAGTGAGGTCAGGAATGGGGCAGGGGGGTGGGGGTGGAGAACAAGCTGTGCTCATCAGGGATAAGATATGAACTCCAAAGTAATGCCCCAGAGTCAATCCACTGATTAGGTTACACCTGTCATAATCTAATCATTTACCTCTGGATATTCTTGCATTGTCTCAAAAGTGGGCTTTTTACAGGGATATCTCATGTCTAAACCATAATAGAAGTCTAAAATTTTGTCATTTTTTTCATGCAAGGAGGGACTTAATAAACAATTGCCACATCGGTTTATCAGAAAAGTACAAAAGATAAGCATATTGTAGTATATTGTATAGTAGTAATAAATATGTCATTATATTTGTTTTTAAGCTATGAAGAGACAGAGGTACCTTTTACTGTGTAAACTTTTTTATCTCATAGGCAAGATATAGCAGAGGTATCTGTGTATTACTTTCACATAAATATGTGACATGTTCAGAAACATACTCCATAACTGAGGAGAAGGGCATTCTTATGTAGTTTCTTCTAGGAGGGAACTCTGAGAATGGAACATAGAATGGTATAGTCTCTAGGTACATGGAGTAAGCTGGACTTATGAGCTCTTGAGGATTGGGTTTCCATTACTGGCTCAGGACTGAATGACAGAACTGGGGTCAAAACAGGTTCTAAAGCTAGAGGTTCCCAATGTTCCTTGTCAGCTAGCTACTAGTATCTGCCACTGCAGATGGGAGAATTCAAGGTTGTATAAGTCTATGATTCCACGAACAGATTCAGAACTGTCAAGTTGTTTCTATTTCTTTATCTGTACAGATACTGAATGATAGAAAGGTGTAGGCGTTCAGTAGTCAACAATGGGCAACACTTCTAGAGTACTATTTCCCTATGTGCTATAATTGTCTGGCTGTATTTTGTTCAAAGATCCATTCCAGGCACACGCATGTTTGACATACTGTATCATCAGGCAGGATCTTGCCAATACTGAAACTCTGACTAGGATACATCCAGTGGGGTTAGTCTCATTCCACATAGGACCTTCCTGACTGTGCCATACCACAATGGAAAGCACTCATCTAGTCCAGAGCCCTTTCCTTTTTCTTTGACACAGTCCTACAGGGCCCTTGTCCACCGAATAGAATATGCTCAGACTGTACCTTTTAAGGGAAAGTTCTGTTATCACCATAGCATATTATTGAAGGTAGTCCTCCAGGCACTTGTCCATGCTACAGACACCAACAGACAGCCACTGCTTCCATAAGAAGCCATATGCTAACTGCATATAGTAAGAACTTCATGTTTAAGATCACATAATAGGTGTCCTATATAACAAGACAAGTCCTCTTGCTATTATACAGCCTTGACACTGGTGTCCATGGCCTCACTACTTTGTGAGACCACCCTCATTCAGGTTGTATATCTCACTGAACTTTCCAGTGCAATGGAGCTGGTCCCATCCATTCCATTTTTGTGCCGCCATTATGCACATCATGAAGTTAATCCTCACTGCCCACTTCATCCCACAGGATAACCAGACTAGAGACCGGTCCATTGCTGTGTGTCATTGCTGGTCCACCATGTGACTAGTTTCAACAGGTCCTACCTTCACCAGTGCTTATACTGGCATTTTGCTCACATAAGGGCAACTATATCCCAGAACAGAATTCACATCACGCCATATGCCCAGTTAAGCAATTTTCCAGAGCCCCCAATCAGTGCTGCATTACCCAGAAAACCAGATAAGCTTATACTTAGACCATAGCACTACAGGGGCACCAACTGAATAAGGTGTTTAAAATTCAACATTTAAAAAGCTGAAGTAGTCATAATGAGAAAAATCAGAAGTTTTTTTTTTTTTTTTTTTTTTTTTTTTTAAAAAAAACAACATCTGTTGTATGGTTTAGAATTGTTTTCATTTGAATTACAGAGAGGAGCATGAACGTCAAAATCTTTGTAGTGATTAGAGTTTCCAAAGGCCCTTTTTTTGGCCTTGTCCTCTTTGTTTCTCCACATGCTGTGAGCCAGCCATCTGCTACTATCCAAAATTCCTCACACCATTAGCCAACTCTTGCCTAGTATAGTAATCTTACAGTGACTAACAATATTCATCCAGAATACACTGATATGGCCATGTCAGGTGTTAAAACACTGAAATACTTCTCTACCTGTTGATAAGAGTCACTACTCTCAATCATCCCTGTTACCACCCTCTACTCTATATCTTCCATCACCACAGCCACCCTAAGTTCTCCCCAAAGATCCCTGGATCTCCTCATAATCTAACAACTGAAGGCATAATGCCTACTTTAGCATCCTGTTCCAATGTTTGTACTGACTGGTCAGTGGCTGTGCAGAATCTATTGCTAAATATTTTGGATTTTATCCTCGCATGTAGCCACCACACCAAACATTATATAGCTCCCCAGGATCCATTACTTAGATACATGCTACTAGGCAAATATCTTCCAAACCAAGAAGGACTTCAACACTAGTTACATATCATATAGCAACCACTGACTGGCCCATACCTCCACTCCCTATACTTATATGTACTCTTTGTCTTGAGGCAACCTATGAGAAGCATCTCAACTGAACTCTTCCTGAGGCAGCCCTGCAGATACTAATGTCTGAAAACCACATGTCAGGTTTTAACCATGCCTCCTCTTCATTTACTGGTATGCAACCCACAATCTTGCCAGTGTATACTGCCCCAATATGAAGATATGGTTGAAAAACTAGGTTGACATAGCCAGTACCAGTTCTTGTGAAATGAGACAACCTATAGCCAGATCTGAGTCCACCTGGGATATATAATGTGTCTGTGTCTAATGTGTCTGTGTCTAATATGAGTCTCACACCAACTCTTCACACAACATTAGGCAAAATTTGAAGCTAAGATCCATAATACAATTTCCAACAATTCAAGTGACCCTATAAACAGAGTCACATCTAAAAACTGTCTTCCAACAATGAAAGCAAAATTCTATCCCCGATAGACATGCAAAACCACTCAGGACAGGAATAACTTGAGCAGGTCTGCATCTGTTCTTCACACTACACAAGCTAATCCCTGACTAGACCAGGGTCCACATCATCCATCAATACAGAGCAGAGAGTCAAACACACAGCCTCTTCTCACAGCCTGACCAAATCAGGGAACAAACAACAGCCTGCACAACATAAAGCAAATTCTGAGTAGACTGAGGAGTCTTAAAGTTGCTGCTAAGATGACTAGAGGCCACCAAAGTACCCTCCACTTTATGAGACTACTCAGAAACTGATCAGACATATATTGCTCCATTTCTCACATTCATCCCCACTTCTTCTCTCCCTTTTCCTGTCTTCTTTGTCCTGTCCCTCTTATGCCCATGTCTTCTTTCCCTCCCTTCTCTTTGTTCTAGTTCTTTGACTCCCTTATTCCTTTGTTCTCTGAGAAGCTCATTCACTGCTATACTGTTTAATCATTATAACAGTTTTATGAGTCCCCATATACATTTAGGCTCGGGATAATCAGGAAACTTCTAAGATAGTACTAATCTCCCCAGGCTATTGGAGATTGGGTTTACCTTATGAAAATCACTACATGGAGTTTTTGCTCTTGGAACCAGAATGATTGAGGAGCAAAACCCTCTTTCTCAAATAAGCAAGTCCCTAAGGCAGTTGCCATAATCTGAGATCCTAGACGAAGGGCTTAGTGTCAGCCAGATTTGGAGGGACCAGAAGAAAACCTGGGCAAAAAAACAGGTGGATCCTCTGTGTCTACTCTTCACCCAACCCTTGCTTTATTACATTAGGAAAAAAAAATATGCTGTGTAGGTTTGTTGTCAAGCTTTAGATGTTTAAGTAAACCATAATTCACTGTCTCTCATATTCCTTGATTCCTGTCCTTTCATGACATTCCTTTGTTAAAAGTTTTAATTTGTTGTATATGACAGCAAAATGCATTTCAATTCATATTACACATATAGAACACAATTTTTCACATCTGGTTGTACACAAAGTAGAGTCACACCATTCGTGTCTTCATACATGTACTTAGGGTAATGATGTCCATCGCATTCCACAGTCTTTCCTACCCCCATGCCCCCTCCCTTCCCCTCCCTGTCCTTTCATGACATTCCTTTTATTGGTCTTTCATGTCATATGTGGTATCATCACACTCAATCCTCCTCCCTCAATTTTCAGTGCCATACATTTGGTGTGCATATTTTAAGACCTTTTATTCTATGTTGACATACATATATAGGATCCTATACGTAATATTATTTTGTATGTGAGTTTTTGTATTCATGCTCTGCAGCACACATTCTGCAACTTAATTTTTCTCTATAGACATTTTCTTGCAGATCTGGTCATATGATGTAGACCTAGTTCATTTATGTCAATTGCTGCATGGTGTGGTATATTATGGATAATCTCAATCTGCGTAATCATTCCCTTATTAATGGACATTTGGGTTGTTTCCAGCGTTCTGTTATTGCAAACCGTGCTTCATTGACAGCCTTAGCTTATGGCTCCTGGTGTAATTGAGCTGGAGTTTCTCTAGGGTAGATAGCAAAAATAGGAAATGCTATGTCATAATAAATGTTTTCCCCTTTTTATTTTATAAATACAGCAAAATTGTATTCTTGTTTCATGTGCTTTTTCCATATTTAAATTCCATTAACGTGTGTGAATGTGGACATTTCCTCAGTCCTTTGCAAATTTTTAAAATTTTATTTTGAAAAATTTCAAACCTACTTTCATTTACAGTGAATATTCATGTAACCATCATCTAGTTTCACCATTATTAACATTTTCCATGTTTTATCTATTCTCTATATCTAACTTTTTACAAAACGATTTTAATGTAAGTTGTAATTGTCATGAATCTTGACCCTAAAATACTTCAAGGAACATCTCTTAAAAATAAGTACCTTCTTTAACATTACTGAAATGTATTTTCATACAATATTTCATCACATCTACAAAACTTAACATTACTCTTCTAATCTGTATATCATTTAATATCCAGTTCACATTCAAGTTTCCCCAGGTGTCGTAGAAATGTCTTTTTTAATGTTTTATTTTGACAGTCAGGATCCAGTCAAGTTTAACTAATTGCATATTTTATCAAGATATAATTAACATACCCAAAATTCACCATATGAAATCGAACAATTCAGTGATTTTTAATATATTCACTAGATTGTAACCAACATCGTTGTCTAACTCCAGAATATTGCCATCATCCCCCAAAGAAATTGTGCACCGGTTAGCAGTGACTCTCAGTTTTCCAATATCACTGGACCTAGGAAACTACTAATCAACTTTCTGCTTCTATGTATTTACTTGTTGAGAACATTTCACAGATATGAAATCATACAATATGATACCTTTTGAGTCTGGCTTCTTTTTCCCACCAATAATGTTCTCAATATGCATGCATGTTGCAGTATGTATCAGTATTTTATTATTCTTTATGGCTGAATAATACTTCATTGAAGGAAAACACCACAATTTGGTTCTTCATGCATCAGTTGATGGGCATTTGTATTGTTTCTACTTTTGGCTTTCATGAATAATGTCACTATGAATATTTCTGTACAAAGTTGTGTGTGGACATATGTTTTCATTTCTTTTGGGGATATACCCAGGCATGGATTTCTGCATCATATGAAATTCTGTGTTTAACCTTTTGAGGAACAAACTCTTTTCTGCAGCGGCTGCACCATTTATATTACTAGCAGTAATTCATAAGTGATATAAATACTCCAAACATTGGCCCAACACTTATTTTCCTTTTTAAGAATTTTAGCCATATTAGTGGTCACATGCAATCATATTGTGATTTTTATTTGAATTTCCCTAGGACTAATGATGTTGGATATCTTCATGTGCTTTTTAAACCAATTATGCATCTTCTTTTAAAGAAAAGTCTGTTCGTATATTTTGCTGTTTTTAAATTGGGCTGTCTTGTTATTATAAATTGTAAGAATTCCTTTTATATTATAGATTGAAATCCCTTATCAGTAATATGATTTACAAATATTTTCTGCATTCTGGGCTTTGTCATTTTGTTTTGTTTTTTTTTTGATAATGCTTTCTGACAAACAAGAGTTTATTTTCTATAATATTTATATTTTCTAAAAGATAAAGTCTCATTTATCTTTTTTTAAAATATTAATTTTTTAGTTTTAGGTGGACACAATATCTTTATTTTATTTATTTTTATGTGGTGCTGAGAATCAAACCCAGTGCCTCACTCATGCTAGGCAAGCACCCTACTACTGAGCTATGGCCCCAGCCCTGCTATTCTATTGATCAACATTTTTTTTAATTATAGATGTTCAATAAATATTCTGGATTAATATTCTGTTCATACGTTTCACTTAGGTTTGTAATTTACCTAAAAATTTTTTTTTGCAGATGGTGTGTTTTAGGTAAGGATTTCATTTATTTAAATGGATAACCAGTTGTCTAAATATATATAATATATTGAATAGTCAGGCTTTTCATTAATTAGAGATTATATTGGTATAGTAAATTCTCATATGTACAAGAATAATTTCTAGACTTTTCATTATGTTCTACTGGTGTATTTTTATCTACTCATATGCAAATATGTTTTTAATTACTCATGTATGATATGCTTTCATGTCTGTCAGAGAAAGTATCTTGTCTATTTCTTTTAAAAATTACTGTGACTGGGCTGAAGTTGTAGTTCAGTAGTAGAATGCTTGCCTAGCATATGTGAAGCACTGGGATAAATCCTCAACACCACATAAAAAAAATAAATAAAATAAAGGTATTGTGACTTTCTACAACTGAAAATATTTTTAAAAAAATATTGTGACTATTCTTACACTTTCCTTTTCCTTTGAATTTTAGAATCAGCTTGTCAAATCTTATGAAATATAGATTTATGTGTCAAATTCATCCTATAAGATTACTTTCATGAGAATTTATATTCTCAACAGGTTCTTTTATATGTTGTTTGGTATATTTTTTATTGTTTTCTCCATAGAATTTTTGTCATTTTAGTGAGGTTTATTTCAGAGATTTTTTTATAATTTTTTTTAATTGTTGACAGACCTTTATTTTATTAATTTTTATGTGGTGCTGAGAATTGAACCCAGTACCTCACACATGCCGGGCAAGTGCACTTCCACTGAGCCCCAGCCCCAGCCCCTATTTTAGAGAGTTTTTGCTATTGTCAATTATATTTCTTTAACATATATTCCAATTTGTTATTGCTCATGTACAGAAAACTGTTAACTTTGTTACATGATCCTTATACCTAGTCACCTTTAAAAATGCCATGAGATATGAGCTCTAAATAGTTTTTCATTTATAAATGTGTTATACTAGTACATTATAGGTGTACATTATAGTGGAGTACCATCCCGCTCCATTTTTAAATCTCATTTGTTTTTCTCTCTTACTACATTCTATAGGACATTTAACACCATATGGAACAGTGATTATTAATGATCACCCCTTTCTTTGATTTCATTTTAGGGAATTTATTTTGAAACTTTTATCATTAAATTATGTTTGTTGTTGGTTTCTAGTAGATAGGCTTATGAAATGAGACATTTATAACTTACTAAAAACCTTACTAAATCATCAAGATATGCTGTACTGAGTATAGTTGCTCCAATTTAAGACCATGTAATGTGTTCTTTAAGAACAAATGCATAGGTAGCATGGGCTCCTAGACTTGAAGAGCATTGGCTTCAGTTGAAGTGAATTCTGGGAAGATGGAACTGTACATTGAAGCCAAATATCCACAGAATCTCCTAGAAATGAAAAAATAAAATGTCCCTGACAGAGGGTATAACATGTCAAAATATACCCTACTGTCCTGTATATCGAAAAAGAAAAAAAAATCTCAGCCCTACCAGGAAATAGGATCTTACCTGGAGGTAGAGACATGTCTGGAGGAATCTAGACTCATAAGATCAGAGTCCTAGTACAGATCCTGTTGATCCTTGCTTTAGGTTAAATTATTTTAGTTTTCCCCACTACTTTGGGAGAGAAATTATATTTCCTTGGAGGTTGTTATCTTGTCGTAATGGCATCCACTCCCTAGGACTGACAGGCTTTCTCTTTTCCATACAATACTATCTGTAGTGCCATGACAGCTACTCTTTCTGCTATTTGAAATAAACTCTGACTTCTTAACCTAACTTGGAAAAACTGGTGGCTGAAGCCAAGTACCTAACAGGTAATGTATTCAATAGAACTTCAGTCCCCTATACTTTTGGGAAATAGCTAGAAAGTAGAATAGAATGATATATTCCTTTGGCTGGTTGTGGGCAGTTGGAAGCACTGGGATCCCCAAACCCTGGATTATAAAACTCATCCATTTCCTCACTTGCTGTATAAACTAGGCCAAATCACTTAGTCTCTCTGTGACTCAGTGTCCTATGTGCCAGTTGAGGATAAAAATAGCATCTATCTCAAAAGTCACTTTGATGATTAAAATAAATGTGTATAACATGTTTAGCAAAGGGTCCACAGGAATTAAGTGCTCACAAAATAGTATCTGTTATAATGGATTACTGAATGGAATTATGAGAAACCTCAGGGAGTGTCAGGGAAGAGCTAGTATCTTACTGTCTATGGTGACTTTCAAAAAAGCACTCACTAAATCATTTGAATATAACTAAAGAGAATCAAGATTTCCTAATGAGATCTTTGGTAACCCTCTGCTTCTGATTCAGCCCTCTCTTCTTGTAGGGAAGGGTGTGAACATGAAACTGGCTATTCATGATGAAATCAGTGATTCCTTACCTTGAGAAGAAGCTCTAGAACCCTCAAAACTGAGGCTACTAAGATTGACAAATTGAGTACCCCTGTTACTCGAGATTAGCTGGATTCTGGGACTAACTGTATTCAACCCCCAAATAACTCCAGAATTATCCTGGTCTTCCAGGAATTTTATTAGCAAAGGGAAGAGCACAATTCAAGAATGTTGTATTCTACAGATGCCTCCCATGAACTGTGAATTATGCTAATCTGCTTACTGCTCTGAACATCAGACACCTCATTTGTTTAAAGGGGAAACTTATGTATGATTTGGGCACTAACATGCTGTTGCTTTGACCAGATTATTCTGCTATCTTGCAGCAACAACTTCTTATTTACAGAAAGAGGATGACACTATGGTTCATACCTCATTCATTATGACTTACTGAGGAATGAAATTAGACAATTTAAACATAACAATAACAATAGTAGTAATGCTACTATTCAATGAGTACTTAGTATGTCAGGAAGAACACTGATAAATACTCTGTATGCATTGTATCATTCAATCCTCATAGCAACCCTATGAGATAGGTACTATTAATTTATCCATTCAACATATGAGAAAATTAAGGTTCAGAGAGGTCAAATAATTTGCTCAAGGTCTCATAAATGGTATTTTAAAGTTTCTGATGCTGTCTTAAATGGCACCTTTCCCCGTATTGAATCTTAATAGGTTCTTGCTGATATAGAAATGTCATTGATTTTTATAGAATGATATTTTATCTAGTCACCCTACTGGACTATAACAATGATTGTAATATTTTATTAGTTTATCATCTTGGATTTTTCTATAGCCATATTGTTCATAAATAACACCATTTTTGGAAAATTTGCTTTCTAATATTCTCTTATTCATTTTTCCAACCATATTACATTTTAATTTTTTTTAAGTTTAAGATGGACACAATACCTTTATTTTATTTATTTATTCTTATGTGGTGTTGAGGATTGAACCCAGTGCCTTACATGTGCTAGGCAAGGGCTCTACCACTGAGCTACAACCCCGGGCCAACCATGTTACACTTGTTAGGACATCACGGTGTTACATAGTAATTTAAAATTATGGACATTCTTATCTTGCTTCTTGTTCTAATATTTTATCAGTAGGTACTACCAATAATGACTAATTTTTTGAGTAATTAATATTGACATATTGTCTCTTAAGTACCTTTGCATATTTTATGTCACTTAACCCTCACAACAATACTGTAAGGAAAATACTATTAGTTTTCTCATTTTTATGGATAAGGAAAGTGGAGCTCAGGTAGATTAAAATATCTTGTCCAAGATCACACAGTTCATATATGATGGAACCAAGGATCCGTACCTAGGCAATCTGACTCTAAAGCTTGTGTAACAGCCAAAATACTTCCTGGTAATTTTAGAAAGATGTGTTGAGGAAGTTTTCTTGTAATCTTTGTTGGCTATGTGTTTTTAATATTGATGGGTGTTAAAATTTTTCAAGATCATTTTATGATTCATCTCTTTAATCTGTCATTGTAGTGATTTGCATTAATTAATGTGTTAATATTGAACAGTTCATACCTTGCTGGGATAAACCCTACTTGGTTATACTGTATTGTTTTAATAGCTGCCTGATTCTATTTTCTTTAGAATTACCATATTTGTATTAATAAGGGAAATTAGTGTATACATTTATTTTTCTTTTTTGTCCTATCTGGTTTGAGGGAAGAGGGTGGCACATTTTTTCTATACTCTGAAACCATTTCTATATAATGAAAGTTGTCCGTGATTTGAAGACTTAGAAGTACTCACCCATAAAATTGTTCAGCCTTTTCAATTTGTACTATTAATTTCATCTATGATTCTTTTTTTTACTTATTGTTGGGTGAATTTTAGTAATTCACATTTTCCTAGAAAATTTCCTATTGAAATATATTGCTTTAAAATTTTATGTAATATTATCTTATTTTTAATATCACCTTTGTATTCATATTTATAATTCTATTTCATTTCTTGGTATTATGAGTCTTTCCCCTTGACTTTACATGCATTTATTTTATTGTGCTTTTTAAGAATAACTTCTGTAGTTGATAGCTTAGTTCATTTATTTTCCATTTGTTTTTATTTTCTAATAAATGAATTTAAGGCCTTCTGTTTTTCACTCTGCCTGTATCCAAAAGACTTTGATATGCACTGTTCTCATTATCATTTGATTCTAAAGCATTTGCAATATCAATTTAAATTCCTCTTTAGTTCAAGAGTTATTCAGAAGTGTGTTTGTGTTTTTAATTTCTAGATATATATTGTGTTGGGCCTGTGTGTTGGCAGTGGCATAGTTGGCTATCTTTTTATTGCTGATTTCTAATTGCGTTTGAGTCCCGCGTGGCTGATTTCTGAGCCTGCATTCTCAATCAATAGAAATGGTAATAGTATGTCCCATGTGTGCCTCTGTCTGTTTTCCAATCTGGAGGCAGTGTGAAGTTGGCTCTTTGTATTCAGCACCACCTAGAAGTGAGCACTTGGAGATGTGAGAAACCAGACTGAATGTCAGTGCCAAAAGGTCAGTTGTGCACTTCAAGAGAGCCAGCCCCCTTCTTACAGAACCCCTCCCCATTGTTGGAGAAAAGATATTTGCCTTAGGAGCCCTCTTTACTGGGCAGGACACATCATGTTGATTTGTCTAATCCCAGAGGTTTGTAGCTTTCTTTCAGAGTCCTGGCTGGGTGTTTATGGGCATATCCCATAGGTCATGTGAGATTGACTGGTAGAATCTTCAATCCTGTCCTGGAGCAAAAAGCAATCCATAGAGATAGGAAATTTCTCAAGTCAATACCACTGTGCTTCCTGCCCTTGAAGCCCACTGTATCCACAATAAAGGGGATAATTAGTATATAATCTTGGGTATTAATATATATTCATACATTCTTAGCAAAATAAAAGAAAAGCAAAACAAAATTCATATTTTCCCTATTTAGCAGTCTGGATGAATGTTGCATCTCCCTTTGGTCCTTATCTATACAAATACTCTCATTTTTGAGGACTGCATGTTAAGCAGAATAAGCCAAACTCAGAAGGTCAAGAATTGCATGTTTTCTTTCATATGTGGAAGCTAGAGAGGAAAAAGGAAATGAAGCTGGTGAGGGATCTCACAAAAATCAAAGGGAGATCTATAAATTAGAGGAAAGGGACCAAGGGGTAGAGAAGGGGAGGGAAGAGGGTAAGTGCCAGAGAGTGATATTGGCTAAATCATATTATTATATTGGGTATATGTATGAATATGTAGCAATAAATCCCACCAGTATGTGCAAGAAAAATGTGCCAATAAAAACGTGGGAAAAAAAAAGGAATACCCTTATCTTCTTGTGACCCTAGTCTGTATATCATATCTCAGTTTCCTTCTGACTTCTTTCACATTCTGCAATTCTTTCTACTGCTACTGTGTATCTCTCCACTGCTGCTAGCCTGAGAATATTGAGTTTTATATGGTTTTTTTTTCAGATGAATATGGCTATATTTCCCCCGAACTGGACCTCAGCACAGTGTTTCATTTTTGTGTCCATATCTATTGTTTTTAATGTCCTTGCTTCCTTGACAACACATAATTGGGCTTTATAATAGGCTGAATCTGACTGCCTTTTCCTTGTTCTTTTCGGTATCATTAATGACAGTGCAGAATAAAGTGGGACCTAACATTAGGTTCTGCTTACCTCCCTGCCAGATGCCTCTATACAATGTGTTAAATTATCTGTTAGCTCTTTCTTCTTTATGGTCAATTTTTCTACCCATTCGAGCCATTACAAAATGACTTTGCATCATATGGGTATAAGATAACTGAGACAGAAGAACAGACCTTCTGCTAACATTCAGGTTCAGTTATACCAATGCAGAGCTGTTGTGAAACCCCTATCTTTACATAGCTAATTTTGATCATGTATATGGACAAAGCTAATTAATCTTGACCTGTGTGTGCTTTCTTTGTAATTATTAGTATTCTGCAACTTCAAAAGGTTGAGTTCATGTGTCTAGGCCAGGACGTGTCTGAGACATCCTTCCTTTCTGAAGATGAACAGCTTTGCTACAGGAAAAAAAACAAAAACAAAACAAAAAAAACCCCCTGCAATTCCTTTGTAGTAGGGAAATTTTCCAATTCAGGATTAAACAGGGAAAGGAATGAGCAGTGGCTCTTTTGAATCCAATAATAGTTGAATCTAATGTTAAGCCTTTTGCAAACTTGAAGCCATCACTGCCTCTCTAATGGCTCTTTCAAATGAATTGTAGATATTAGAGATGGAAAGGACCATAAGGCTTCCTAATATAGCCCCCTCTTTTCAGCTAGAGATGCTGTTTTATCCCTATTTTACAGGTGAGGCAACTGAGGCCCACAGAAAAACAATGCAATTCTGTGGTCCCAGGTTCATCTGAAAGCATCACACTTCACTCTGCCCTATTCATCTTAGCCCATTCTTTTATATTCAGTCTTGGCCACTGCTTTGATATGATGATGCTTTCTATAGAGCCCATCCAAATTGTTACATGCTGTGCCCCTGGTGGGGAGAATTTTCACTCCCAGCTCCCATATTGAGGGCAGATCTGACTCACTCTTGTTTGCCTGTAGAGAATTGTTGTATCCTTTAATGAAGCGATAGTTTCCCAAGCCTCTGGAGCTGCGTGTGATTCTTTCACATGCAACCTGTCATTTCCAGTGCTTTGATGTCTACATTAAAATACTCTTTCCAATGATATTTCATAGGGAGCATGTAATCATCAGATGGCTCTCATAGTTAATGGCGATTGCATATTGGACTCTAGAATCTCTTGGTAAGTGGCCCCCTCTAATGGGACAGAATTTTGCATATTTATACCTTTAGATAAATGTTAAAATATTATTTAAAAATAGTTTAAAATTCTCACCTAAACCATTAATAAAACAAGTTCAGTGAGGTCATATTGGGCTTTAGAAACAGAAAATACTGGATCCCAAGCTTTACTATGAAATAGTTAATACTTAATTGGCTGTGTGGCCAGGGACATATTAGTTTAAACTTTCTGTGCCTTATTTTATCTTTAATGGAATATTAGTAATACATATCCCACAGGTTTGTTGTGAATATTGAGATAATTCACATGAAAAATGTAGCCCACATAACACTAACTACATGGTAAGGATTTAATATATTGCTAGTATTGTTATCATTATTATCATCTTTCTAATTACATTTCATGGTAGCTGTAAGATTATTAAATAAAATGTATAAATAATGTAGCAGAGTTTTTCATCTCTAGGAGATTCACAAAAAATAGCAACACTTACAATTATGGTTATTAAAGTGCTGGGAGTATTCCATTATATGATCAGATTTTTGGAGCATGGAATATTTGGTTATATAGGTGGTTTATTTTGATCAAATAGTACTATTCAGATTTTCTACTTCAAATCCGCATGTCCCAACCACAGAGTATATTCATAAACACTATGAAACCCTTTAGAAATGGAGCCTTTCTCTGAGTCTTCCTATTAGATTTTTGTAGTACTGAAACACACTCCCCTCAAATAATTTCTTTTTAAGGTATAATTGTGAGAAATCATATTACCAAGGTAATACTCACATTTTACGAGGGAGTATATCCAGATGTGTTCTGATTACTTAGTCTCAAACTTTCTTTGATGCCCACATCTACTTGCACATCTTATATCCTATATAATCACCAACCAAATGTATATACCAGAAGTTTCAAGGGATTTAGAGTCAGAAAGACCTTGATTCTACTCATCCTTCACCAGTTGTTAGCTCTTTGACCTCAGCCAAGTGTCTAAATGTCTCTGAATGTCAGTTTCCTTATCTCTAAGATTGGACTAAAAATCATTTCCCAAACTCTTATCCAAAAGCCCTAGGGTCAAATAAGTTTCATAATTCAGTTTTAAATTTAAAAATACTGCTTGTTGTACAGTATTTTCAATGGAATCTGAAGTAATATTTGGTTATCAATCTCATCAGTATTTCTGGAAAAAATATATGAATGTTTACAATAAGATAGCCTAAAATTAACTTAATGGCAGGTCTTGTCACCATGTAAGTTTTGGCAGGAAACTTATGAAATTGGTTCTCAGAGCTTTCTGGAATTTGGAATTAATGATAATGGAGAAAAGATTTGCACCTGACCACATGAGAGGATTCTAGGGATTCCATGAGAAATATTATATGTAACAGGGTTCCTATTGAATATAAATTAAAATTCAGACACATCTGGGAGTGTGAAGACTCTCAGAAGTCTATTTGCTAGAGATGATCTGTGGAAAGCATAAAGCTCTATGAGAAAGAGGTCTGCATTAGAGACACAGAGCCATGGGAATGGAAGAGCTATCTGGTAGAGCATGATGGTGCTTGTTCTCTTGCATGGAAACCAAGTGTGAAAGTCTGTGTTCCTGCAGTGCAGGGCAGGTGAGATGGGAGTGATGTTGCTGCAGGAAGAAATGGGAGCTGCTCATTTCACACAGGTCTTACTGAGACACAGGGTAGAAGCAATGCTGTTTTAGTCTAGGTGACAAAATGTGGCAAAGAATAGAAAGGGGCATTCTCACCCTTCTGAGCAAAACCATCAGTGGCTTCTGCTTAAGCTATCAGAAGGGAAGGCAAAAAATATTTAATTCCCACCCTCAGCAGGAGCTTCCATGTTTCCACAACAAGAGGTGCCCATCAGCATCTGGAATGGGACAGAGGGGCTGCCATTGACTCTTTCATTAGCAGTATAAGCTTCATTAAATGAAAATGGACACAGCATATCCTAAAATTTATGGGACACAATAAAAGCAGTTCTACAAGGAAGTTTATAGTAATAAATGTATTCAAAAAAGATTTCAAATAAGCAACCTAACAGTACACCTAAGGGAATCAGAAAAGGAACACACTATGCTCAAAGTTAGGAAGGAAATAATAAAGATCAGATCAGAAATAAATGATATAGAGGCCAAGAAAAAAACAATAGAAAAGTTCAACAAAACTAGGAGTTTATTTTATCTATCTATATAATCAGAGATTGAACTCAGGGCACTCAATCACTGAACCACATCCCGAGCCCTATTTTGTAATTTTCTTTAGAGACATGGTTGTACTGAGTTGCTTAGTGCCTCAGCCTCCAGAGCTGCTGGAATTATAGGAGTGTGCCACTGTGCCTGGCAGAGTCTATTTATTTGTTTGTTTGTTTCTTTATGATACTGGGGATTGAACCCAGGGCCTTGTGCATACGAGGGAAGCACTTTACCAACTGAGCTACATCCCCAGCCCCCAGAGTTTATTTTTTTAAAAGATAAATCAAATTCCTAGTCTTTTGAAGAAACTCCATAGTGCTTTCCAGAGTGGTTGAACTAATTTGCAGTCCCACCAACGAGGTATGATTGTACCTATTCCCCACATTTTCACCAGCATTTATTATTATTTGTATTCTTGATCATTACTGTTGTAACTAGAGTGAGATGAAATCTTAGTATAGTTTTGATTTGTATTTCATTGATTGTTAGAGATCTTGAACATTTTTTATATATGTGTTGACCATTTATATTTCTTCTTTTGTGAAGTGTCTGTTTAGTTCATTTGTCCATTGATTGATTAGGTTATTTGGTTTTTTGTTTGCTTTTTGGTGTTGAGTTTTTGGAGTTCTTTATTCTGGATATCAGTAAAGTATATTCCATCAGTGAAGATATCCCATCAGTAAAGTAGCTGGCAATGATTTTTTCTCTTCCTGTAGGCTGTCTCTTCACATTCTTTATTTCCTTTGCAGTACAGATGCCTTTTAATTTGATGGCATCCCATGTATTGATTCTTGGCTTTATTTGTTAAGCTTTAGGAATCTTTTTAAGTAAGTTGGTACCTGTGTCCATATGTTGATATGTTGACCCTATGCTTTCTTCTAGCAGTTGTAGTGTTTCTGGTCTAATTCCTAGGTCTTTGGTCTACTTTGAGTTGACTTTTGAGCAGAATGAGAGATAATGATCTAGTATCATTCTTCTAAGTGTGGATATCCAGTTTCCCCAGAACCATTTGTTTAAAAATCTTATATTTTCTCCAATGAATGTTCTGGCACCTTTGTGACCCAGCTATACCACTATTTAGAATTTATCCAAATGAACTAAATAAATGAGTACCAGTATTTATACACACACACACACACACACACACTCGCACACACACACACACACAATGGAGTTCTACTCAGCCATAAAGAAGAATAAAATTATGCTATTTGTTGGTAAGTGGATGGAACCAAAGGACATCATGCTAAGTGAAGTAAGTCATACTCAGAAAATCAAAGGTCAAGTATTTTCTTTCATATGTGGAAGAGAGAGAGAGACAAAAAAAAGGATTTTCATAAAGATGAAAGGGTAGAGGAAGGGGAACAAGAGAGAAGGAGGAGGAGAGGGCTGGCTAAATGTGTTTAAATGTCCATATTATCCAAATCAACNATGAAGATAGTGCAAATAGAACAACAACACGAAAAGACTCTTCTTGAGGACTCACAGAAATAACTAGAGGAGACCTTTAGGGGGACAGAGGGATATTGTGCAGACAGGGACTCAAATCGTGACAAGTGAGTTATGAAAATTCATGTAATCTCATTTGTAATCAAGATCATGTATAGCCTGGGGGATCTTGACACCTAGCATATTTTAAAGATTCAGAATGTCTTCTAAAAAGTTTTGAGTATTAGACAGCTAAGCTTAATATAGGCACCAAGTATCTCTTGGAAAGGTTTTAATTTTAAAGATCTTTGGGGTATGCCAAAGATGGAGGAGCAGAAGCTTATTCTGGCAGGTTCTTCTTGAGCTTGGTTGCTGCCTTTCACCTTGTGATACTACTTCAGAAGAGGGAGAGGCAATTTGGTTCGGGGGTGGAAAGGTTTTCTGTTTTTCTCCACTGGGCCAAGAAGAAGCCAGTTTTACTTGAGTTATTACTCCTAAGGTGAATTCATTTGCACCCATGTGCTGGCTAAGCATGTGGAAATGTAAGTTATATATGTCAAATTTATAGAATTTTTCCTGACATATGGTGGATATTCCATTCAGTAATGTTTTTTAAATGGCTGATATTCCCTTCTGTATACCCCTCCTCCTTCCCTGATGCCTGATTATGAGCTTCTTAAAATCAGGGAGTATGGATGTAATCCTATCTTTGTTTCTTCTCTACCAGCATGCTTCCCAACAACTAGTAGATGTTTAAAAAAAAAGATTGCTCATTGAATGAATGAGTTATCTGATACTTAGGACGTGGATTACTATATTCAAATTTCTGCCACAGAAACACTTAAAGGAATTCTCTTTTCCTAAACTGCTTAAATCCTGTTTGTTTACTAATACTTTGCTTAACAAATTGTTCTTTGATAGGAAATGCAAAGGGTTACTGTATTCCATCTTAGATATGGAAGTATCTCTCAAGACTGAGTTGGCTGGATTCAAATAAATGAGGTTTTCCTGTTTATTTTTCTTGTCATAATGTTTCCCCCATAAATCAGAATACAACTCTGAAAGTATAACCACACTTTTTATGATTTGTTATAACATAGCTGCTGGCTTCCCTTGGCTCACATTTACTAAATAACCCCTTACCTTATTCTGGTTGATGGCTTCTTTGTTTTGTTTTGTTGTATCAGTGATACAAACCCAAGGGTGCTTAACCACTGAGCACTATCCCGAGGCCTTTTTATTTTTTAAAATTTTGAGACAGGTTATCACTAAATTGCTTAGGCCCTGTCTAAGTTGTTGAGGCTGGCTTTGAACTCCTCCTGCCTCAGCCTCCAGTGTCATTGGAATTATAGGCATGCACCACTGCACCTGGCTAGTTGGTGGCTGTTTATATGAGGCCTTCATGACTTGCTGCTTACCTGAATTAGTTTATACATTTGTCTGAAAGCAAATTTTTTAAAAAGCTCAAATCATTTTTTACTTCATGTCCTTTCTTGTTACAATGCTAGTTGTTGGTTTGTTTCTCTGTCTATTCACATGAGCCTTTCTGTTCTTTAACCTCTTCTTTATGTGGCAAGTTTCCTCCTTTCCTTTGCCATTCTAAATGCACTCCAAACAATTGAGCTGATTAATTATATTCTTGTTTGTGCTCTTCCTTCTTCCTTTATTTTCATCTTAGCCAATTCTTGGCTTGATTGATAGACTGCAGCAAATGCGACATAGTCTCTCAAGTTTTTATTTTGGAAGATGCAACTCTACTTTTGACGGTAAGCAGGGAAGAGTCTCCACCCAGGCTGTACCTATAGTTGCTTTATGGTTTCCTACTGCTATGTATCAATTATTTTCTGTATACAGCATGTTTTTTGGTTGGTTCATAAATACTGCACAACTTTAGATGCTGGATAGAGGTCTAGGCACTAGAGAGAATATAGGAATTGTGGCCATGGCATCCATTACTTAACAATGGGGATATGTTCTACAATATGCATCTTTTAAAAAAAATATTTATTTTTTAGGTATAGGTGGACACAATGTCTTTAATTTTACTTTATGTGGTGCTGAGGATCAAACCCAGTGCCTCATGCATGCTAGATGAGCGGTCCACCTCTGAGCCACAACCCCAGCCCTACAATATGCACCTTTAGACAATTTCATAATTGTGCAAACATCACAGAGTACTTACAAAAACTAAGATGGATATGACATCACTAGGTGATATATAATTATGGGACCACTGTTCTATATTGAGTTCCCTCATTGGCCAAATATTGGTATGAGGTTCATGACTGTATTTCATTTATGGACAGTTAACTCTTTTAGCCATGGCCAGGTTAAAGGCAACTTGAAAATTATTTTTATGTTTTTGATTAAAGATGTAATTATCCTGTTGAATCCCATGTTAAATTTTAATCTGCATTTCTTTGTTTTTTAATTGTAGGTGAACAAAATACCTTTATTTTATTTATTTATTTTTATGTGATGCTGCAGATCAAACTCCAGTGCCTCACACTTGCTAGGCAAGCACTTTACCACTGAGTCACCACCCCAGCCATTAATCTGTATTTCTTGAAGTGTAACCTCACAGTGTACTGGAGAACTGAGTGGCTGGTACATTCAATTATTTCTATGAAATATCCACAGGGGGTCATGTGATACACCATGCACAAGTTCTATCCAATATCCTCCCCCACACACATTTCCACTGCTTCTCTGAATTAGCTGTTTTGGGAAGTATGGAAGAGCAGGATCTGGGCCTGTTTGAGTTAGTTTGTATGGAAATTAGCTCAGAGCCACATCTCTGCATTACATATGAACTAACAAATTCGAGAGATTACTGATTCACTGGATTAAATGAAATTTCTCAGTGCTTTTAAGGAAAGAAGTAACTGATAAATAAAATAAAATAACTTATTTGCTACATAACCTGAGTGATTTCATTTATTGCTTTTTAAAGGTAATCTGTTGCCAGGCACAGTAGTACTTGTCTGTAATTCCAGTAACTAAGGAGGCTGAGGCAGGAAGATTACAAGGTTGAGACAGCTTCTGAAATTTAGCTAGGCCCTAAACAACTTAGTGACACCCTGTCTCAAAATAAAAATTACTGAGGATGTGGCTCAGTGGTCAAGCACTCCTGGGTTCAATCCCTGGTATCAAAAAATAAAATTAATTAAAAAAATAAAAGTATCTGTGCATTTTAGGAGAATCTTTCTCTAGTGGGCAATAATGCTTGAATCAAAGGAATAAAATGTGGATGTGAAAATGTAGAGGCACTACAGGCATTTGGGGATGAAAGAGGCCCAAAGGACCTAGAGCTGCTGCTTCTTTCCTTCCTGGATCTGGGAAAGATGCAATCTGATTGACATATTTAGCTTATTGGGCTTGAAGAAGTCCCTGGAAGGAAGAATGGGGCACAGGAAAGGAAATAACACATTAAGATTAGTCTCAAAATTTATTTTAGAATAAGCCTATCATATTCACAGATCATTGTCTTACTCTGTGGAGAGAAGACTTTGATGTGTGCGTGTGTGTGTGTGTGTGTGTGTGTGTGTGTGAGAGAGAGAGAGAGAGAGAGAGGAGTTTTCTAGAAAGTGGAATGTAGTAAAATACATTTATGTTTGAAATTGTTGTTTGTGAGATTCTGTATAGTTTGAATTTTACATCTAAGGAGGGAATTTGAAGGCTATGGGTTATTAATAGAACAGGACACTTTTTGTGCCCACCCCCCCCCCNCAGGCAAATCCGAATAGAGCTAGAGCTTAGGGGTGAGTAAGTGATAAATCCTCAGTCCCCCATCCCCAGTATAGTTCTTATAAATGTCTGATCATTTCAGCTGGAATATAAGGAGAATGGTGCTTTGTCTCTCTACCTCTCTCTTCAGAACTGAATTAGGGAGTGTTGTCTTTAAATTACAAGAGCTGGGTTAAGGGTGCTTTCTGGCCTTACAAGGGTGATGAAATTAAAAAGGGTCAAAGACAATCCCAAGATTAGTGAGAAAGTACACCCTTTCTACCCCCTGCCATCTACCAATCCCATTTACAAAGACGCCCCATGTCTTTCAAAAGAGACCTGCAAATTACCATGGAAATCTGCCCCAACAGTCTGTGCTGTAGTAGGAGTCAGAGCTTTTGTGAGCAGGGGTTTGTGGGGGATGGCACCATAGTGAACACACTTAAGCCTCACTAATTCCCTGAATGGGAGAAAGGCCAATCTTGATTTGTAAGAAGCTTGAATTTGAAAATATGTTTAAAGAAATGCCATGTTATTATTTCTAAAAACCTGCAGTCAAACTGCTGGCTGGTATCTGTGCACTGAGCTGCTGAGACTCTTAAGGCCTCGAACAAACAGATAAGGACTGTAATTAGCATATTGGTCATTTGAATGCAAAGTGCACTTAGTGGCGCTTAAAACCCATGTGTTAGCATACTCCCCTAGCAGGCTGTCACTTTTCTATGTTTATAGTATTAATTTGCTTAGCAACCTGCCCTCTTTTTGGCAGTAAACTTTAGCCTAGCATGTCAGAATTCGTTAAATTTCCCATATTAGCAGCCGAATTGAACAAGGAGAGTGGGGGGTGGTGAGGAATGGTGAACCACTTTTAAAAATCATCATGACCATATTTTAAACTTCTATCTAACTGACCTTTAAATTTTGCCAGTTAATTCATATTTACGATTTACTGAATAGAAAATATATTCTCTTGGATTGTTAAAAAAGGGGAGGCACAGATTCTTTTGAATGCCCCTCCTCCACAAGTGACCTTATCAAGTGAATAGCAGAGAACATTGGCTGTGAGTTGCTGCTGTATAGCAAAATAAGGATTGATTATGAGGCACAACAGGTGCTCAGTTATAAGGAACAACTGCACATTGAGATCTGCATCCATTAAACACGTCTGCGATGGTCAGCCAATGCTGCTGCATACACATATTTGTTTTTAAATTCACACTTGAGACCACTTCATGGAAGTGTGACTGAGTAGTGTTTGGGAACAGGAAAATGGAGAGATGAACACAGCTCCAATTTTACCCAAATATCAAATGTCTTCATCATTTTGCTGTGGACAAAGAAGGCTATAGTCATTACCAAGTCTAGCAAACCATCTGGTAGACTAGATAGTGATTGCAGCAAAAAGCTGGATGAGGCTTCAGAAAGCATCCAATCTAAATACTGGCTCTTTCAGAAAAATCCCCAATTCTACTCTCTGGCTCTGTGAAATTCAGACACTGAGATAGGGAGATGTTACCCAAAAACCTGTTGGAGGATATTCCTTAAGTAATGAAATCCCTCTTTGCTACACATTAGAATATGAGAAGATTAGAACCTGAGGAGATTATTAAAACTTCTAATGTTCAGATTCAGGCCATCCAATTAAATCAGAATATTTAAAGGTAGAGGCCAGCCTCCAGTATTTTATAAAGGTCACCAGGTAATCCCTGTGTGCATCAGAGGTGAGAACACTACCCTAATACTTTCCTTCTTTACAGGCATTTAATTTCTATTTAATATTCCCAATTACACTAAGAAGGAAGCCTCCATCTCACAGATGAGGAAACTGAGAGGTTCACTGGGCCTAAATAAATTGCCCAAAGTCTCTAAAACTATAAAATGATGAATCTGGGATTTGTATGCAGAGTCAACTTTAAGTTTAATCATAGAATTTATATGCTGAATTTCTATGTAATGATGTCTCCCCGAATTTTGTCAGAATATCCAGCAGCATTCCAACAAATTTGACATAGGACAGGTCAAAGCAGTGAGAATTCATTAGACATCTTCTATGTAAGACACACAGTTTCAGTCACACCGTAGATTCAAGAAAATATGGTAAACTTCTGATGATTCAGGGGGCATTCTGATAACCCTAGTTAGGTTATCTCAGTATTTGTTATATTGAAGCTTAATTAGCCAAAGAGTATTAGACAAAATCAGATTTATTGAATGGCTTATCCATTGGCTACCCACAGCAACAATTGTCAATAGCAAAGCAGGTCTGGGCATCATTGGAAGGACACCAGTAGTGTCTCAAGGGATGAGGGGGCCCTTATGGCATTTTACAATGGCTGTGTGACCTTGGGAGAAACAGTGTTTTCTGTAAGCTTTTCAGGTGTCTTTATCTTTCTATCTTCCCAGCATGATTATTGGCAGGGGTGCTTATTTTCATTCCATACTGGCTTTTATTCTTTCAATCCTAGTCGGTTTTGACTCTTTCAGGTTTTGACCCTTTACTGAAAGGGGTAGGCCCTGGAAAAAAGTGGACATTCATATCAAATATTAATAGTTTTGCTATTTTCAACTAAGTTGGTAAAATATTTAATGGAAGATAAAAACAGTGAAATCTAAAGAAGTTCTATAGTTGAACTAGTAGTATTATTATAATGTCAATTTCCAGGGTTTTAACAATGCACCATGTATCAAAATGTTGGGGGACATTTGGTGAAGGAAACTCTGGAAAGGGTACATGGGAACTCTGCCATATTTTTACAACTACTTGTGAACCCTAAACCACTTCAGAGTTTTTAAAAGCCATAAAATATGTTTTATAGGAATGCAGGTTTCTGATGATTATCTAAATAAGATATTTCATAAGTAGTCTGACTTTATACAGTTCCATGAACAATCCAAAATTGGTTGTAACAACATTCTCTTAGATGTCCCTGGATCAACATTCTCTTAGATGTCCATGGATTTTAAAATGTTATTGTATTTTTATACCTTTGTTTGTTTATTTATGTGGTGCTGAGAATCGAACCCAGTGCCTCACATATGCTAGGCAAGTGCTCTACCACTGAGCCACAACCCCAGTCCCGTGTCCCTGATATTTTAAGAAATATTTTTTTAGTTTTAGATGGACAAAATAACCTTTATTTTATTCATTTATTTTTTATGTGGTGCCAAGGATCCGGAAACAGTGCCTCACAGGTGTTAGGCAAGTGCTCTATCACTGAGCCACAACCCCAGCCCTGTCCCTGAATTTTTAATATTGGGTTCAGTAGTGATGTCAGAGTACTGCTCAATATCCATGTCTTCCATGTACAGATCTCCATAGGGTTAGAAACATAGGGCTAATTTGTTCACCAAAATGCCATTTTGGAAATGTGCATTAAATATCAACACATAGGGAGAAGAGGAAGGAAGTCCGGGTAGGTAGGGGGAGGAGAAGGAGGAAAGGCATAAAGGTATGCAAGCCAAGGGATATGAAAGAAACAGAATAGATTGGTGGGGCTGACACTTGGGGAAGGAGGGAAGAGTGATGAGAAAGGAACCTGGAATGATGGGCTGAAGCTGGAATATGATAGTCAGGATGTGATTTCTCACTGAATTCAAAGACTTTGCACTTCCATTTTAATATTTACTACATCTGTCTTGTATTACTGTTACCTGAGTGTGTATCTTCTCTCTCTAACTAGATTCCAAGTCTCCTGAGGAAATGGTCCAAGTTTGGTTCATCTGTATTATCTCGCTGTATACCTTGCACTTAGTAGGTGCTCAATAAATTTGTCCTAGCAATGGTACCTTTTGAGAATATCCACACCCTCAAGATAATGGAGAGTGAGGTGTTTTCCCCCCAGGAAGTAAAAGTAGTAGGCAAAAGAGCAGACAACACATTTCCCTCAAGTTTTCTTTGTGTTTTGCATTTTTGACTGGATTTGGCCATGCCCCACCATCTTTCACACATGCTCCTCATTGCACCTGGACCTTGCTCATGATGGCATCTTTTGAAGACAGATAATGCACCTTCCCATAATCAAATGCATTCCACTCATACCTCCCTCTGTTCGGTTTTACTAGAGGGTGGCAGAGATGCTTTATCCCTTCACCACCTGTTCCTCAGGTCTCTGATTTATAAAGAATACATGGGTTCAGGAGGGATCTGAAGGTGGCAAGTAAGGGACTCTTAAGGAGATTGTCTCCAGGATTTGGCTCACATTAATTTTCTGAGGGGATCGTCCCCATTTGCCTGTTGGTCACTTATTTTTTTTTCCTCTTCACCTCCTGAGACAAATGTTTCATGGCTTACCACTTCAGATGGTTGGGTGTGGGGATAGGGCACTACTGTTCCTAACAACCTCATTATGTGGTTATCAGGAGCAGACACTGCCCAGGTTGTCACGACAACCAACAATGATTCAAAGCTTCCCTGAAAGGTCTGTATCTCTGGCAAATAATCAGCCTTTAGCTCTCAGCAGATGCTGAACTAAGCAGCCAATCACAGGTGAGCTGGGAAATCATGACATCACAGTCCAGCCGGTCCAAAAAAATAATAATAATAAGATTTGATTTTCTATTATCCTCCTTGGTTCTTTGTCCCCTAGATTTTGTCCTCCACTTTCTCCTTCTCTCTCTCTCTCTTTTTTTTTCAAGTGGGGGAGAGCAACAAAATCAACTTTCCAAATTCAATTCACTCTGCAGTTTGACTGAGGTTCTGGCAGTGCAGTGATTGTGAATGTGTGGGATAGGAATGTATAATGTGATCCCCTTGAGAGAAAAGTCAAACAGAACATCAGCTCAATTAAATAATGTGCTTTGATATGTAGGACCATGGTGGAAACAGGGCTAATTAAAACCAAGTCAGAGGAGAGGAACTTCCTAATTCTCACATTAATTCACCCAGAGCCTCCTGCATTTAATTGTCTTCGGCTTTTCCTTCACTAACTCCCTCTTGGAAGGGAGGAGGGCAAAGGTGGTGGGCTTCCTAGCTCATAGGTTTTGCAGGGCATGTCTCTAATGAGGGCTAATTATAGTGAAGGAAGGTTAGGACAGGCCCTCCAATCCCAAGTGCATACCATTTAGGGAACACATGTAAAAATGGGGGCTCATCAATTCTAGTATGGAGGTGTACAGCTCTGAAATATGCCCAGGACACGCTTGTTTCATTATGCACTCGCGTTTATTCAACTGTTCAGAACAGGTTTGGCAAAGGGGGAAACTAATGGTCAGGAATTTGGAGTCCTGCTCAAGGTTTCTTCTCCAGAGGCTAAACTAGAATCTGAGTCTTCTGATTCCTAGCCAGAACTCAGTGGACCCAAGACAATGGCAATTTCCTAGCCATGAGCTTCTCTCTTTCCCAGCCTCTGGTTTTTCAAGGACATAGGATGATGACACTTCTTGGCATCTCTGAGTCTCTTTCCTCTTTGCACAATGCTATCTGCTATTAATGATAGCAGTGTGAAGCAGAAATGAAGGGATTTGGTAAGGCCAGGCTGCAGTGATGGCAACAAGTTGTAGTGACTAGACCCTGAGTAAAAGAGAAGTGGGCACCGTGATCCTACCCAGTGCCTGTGCACCAGCCGCCGTTGTCCTCCTCCTCCTCCTCCTCCTCCTCCTC
>NW_026000261.1:4213372-4215702 GCF_001458135.2 Marmota marmota marmota | reverse complement strand
CTCCTCCTTCTTCTTCTTCTTCTTCTCCTTCTCCTTCTCCTTCTCCTTCTCCTTCTCCTTCTCCTTTCTTCTTTCTTCTTTCTTCTTTCTTCTTTCTTCTTATTCTTCTTGTTTTTTCGTACTGGGAATTGAACCCAAGGATACTTAACCACTAAGCCACATCCCCAGCCCCTTTTTATATTTTATTTAGAGACAGAGTCTTGCCAAGTTGTATAGGGCCTTGCTATATGTTGCTGTGGCTGGCTTTGAATTTGCCATCTTCTTACCTTAACCTCCCAAGCTGCTGGGATTATAGCATGTGCCACTACACCTGATGCCAAGTTCTTTCCTATTCAGAACAAGTTAGGGGGATTTTTTTAAATGTACATCTGACAGAGCAAAAGATGTGAAGACTGAGAGCCATATAGACTCAGAGTCCACTACTGGGAGCAGCTTCTGACTGGGGAACTTGATTTGGTGGTGGGAAGGGAGCCAGGAAATTCTGGTTGCTTTTGTCCATTGGCTTGTACATCATAGCCCTGCATCCAATGCCTGCCCTGGTTTGGCTTAGCTCAGCCTACCATGCCACATCCATGATTATTCTACCTGAACCATTGACCTAACATTTAGACTTCTTTCAGGATAACTGGGTGCTTTTTCTGTTTGTTTTTGTCTTAACCCAAAGAAAGCTATATTTTCCTTTTTTAATGCTGTATTTTACCAAAATGCAGTATATGCTTATTGTAAAAAAAACCGTAAAAATAATACAGAAGTACAGATGCTCCTTCACTTTTGATGGAGTTACATTTCAGTGAACCCATCACAAGTTGAAAATGCTTTGAATACACCTAACCTACTGAACATCCTACCTTAGCTACATACTCCACTGTGGGGTACATGTTATTCCCCCTTGTGATCACATGGCTGACTCGGATTTGTGGCTTGCAGCCACTGCCCAGTATTTTGAGAGAGTATCATTCTACATATCACTAGCCTGGGAAAATATCCAAATTCCAAATTCCAAGTAAAACGTCTACTGGAAGCATATTGCTTTTGCACCATCCCAAAGTGGAAAAATTGTAAGTTTCAGCATTTGAAGTTGGATACCATCTCTATACCAAGAAAATTGAATACTCCCCATACTACACACGTACCCACATGCTTTTCTTTCCCATTTTTATTCCCACAGTTACCCTATTAGCAGTTTGTGTATAATTCCAGCTTAAACAAATACAAACACAAAGGGTTTGTTTTTCAACAAAAATAAAATCATAGTACACATGCTGTTCTGCAATTTTTTTCCACTGAAGAATGTGTTCAGGTATGTTTCTATTTTAGTATATAGGGAGCTACTTGATTCTTTTTAGGTGATGCATTATATTCTAAAATATTGCATACCATAATTTATCTGACAATTCCCTTATTAGGGCAGGTGAGAACTTCTGGAGATTTCTACAGTATCAATAGTGTTGATAGTTTTACAAGTATAGTATACTTAGCCCCAGAGTCATGGAGTTGTATACTTTAAATATATACAACTTTTTACATAGTAATCAGATCTCAATAAAGTGCTTTAAAACTCTCTGATAATTCCCTTATTGAGGGGGAATTTGTAGTGAATGTACTTGAGCACATGTTGGTATATTGTTATGAGGATATCTGTAGGCGGATTCCTTGTGTTGGAATTGTAAAAAAGTAAATATTATTTACTTTCCTCCCAATGGGTTGTGCCATTTTTCACTTCAATCAACAGTGTATGAGAATGTTCCCTTCATCCAGGATCACAAAAAATGAAAGTAGAAGACTTGGTTTCTGGGACCATGACTGTGAAGCATTGGACAGGTGACTTCAAACCCTTGAGCATCCATTGCCTCATCTACAAAATACAGATCATAATAATTGCCAAAGTAAACTGTTGCGGTTGTTGTGAGGATTAAACAGGAAGATACAATAGTGGTTTGTAATCTGAGAAGTAGGGTACACATGCCAAGAGGTTATTAAGGTAGTACTGTTGTATCCTTAAATCTTGTTTGGAGCTCCCAAACAAGAGAGCTGAGGATGGTGGGGCTGGGTGGACAAATTGCACAGATGAAATCTGCAAGCTATTCCAGCGTAGAATCTTTTTTTTTTTTTTTGCCCAGTTTTTATTTATTTATTTTTTTTTATTGTTAGTTGTTCAAAACATTACATAGTTCTTGATATATCATATTTCACACTTTGATTCAAGTGGGTTATGAACTCCCATTTTTACCCCGTATACAGATTGCAGAATCACATCAGTTACACATCCATTGATTTACATATTGCCATACTAGTGTCTGTTGTGTTCTGCTGCCTTTCCTATCCTCTAC
>NW_026000261.1:4142777-4211712 GCF_001458135.2 Marmota marmota marmota | reverse complement strand
TCCCCTCCCCTCTTCTCTCTCTGCCCCCTCTACTGACATTCATTTGTCCCCCTTGTATTATTTTTCCCTTTCCCCTCACTTCCTCTTGTATGTACTTTTGTATAACCCTGAGGGTCTCCTTCCATTTCCATGCAATTTCCCTTTTCTCTCCCTTTCCCTCCCACCTCTCATCTCTGTTTAATGTTAATCTTCTTCTCATGCTCTTCGTCCCTACTCTGTTCTTAGTTACTCTCCTTATATCAAAGAAGACATTTGGCATTTGTTTTTTAGGGATTGGCTAGCTTCACTTAGCATAATCTGCTCTAGTGCCATCCATTTCCCTGCAAATTCTATGATTTTGTCATTTTTTAATGCAGAGTAATACTCCATCGTGTATAAATGCCACATTCTTGGAAAACAAACCATTACTGACAGTAAAGACCATTTTCTGCTATCAAAAATAATATAGGCTGTCATTTTTATAATAGGAAGACCCAAGTCTTTTGTGCTGGGCTTGGGTCCTAACTCCTGTCCTCTTTGGATGGCATCACTATGCTTTAATTTGTCAAGCACCTAATAGGATTTTGGCCCCATGCTAGTTTCTGTAATCACCAGGGTGAGGAGAAATATACACATGAAACGTTTAAATAACCATGTGCAGTGACTGCATAAATACCTCTGAGTTACAGCTGAGGTATATGGGAGGATTAAAGTGAAATCAAATACCTTTTAATTACAATTTAAATCAATAGCTTAGAAGACTCATGTTTAATCATTAGCCAGGAAAATCTCGTTATATCTTCCTGTTTCTTAAAAAAAAAGTGTTCTTGTTTAAAATAACTCAAATAAATGCATTTTACACATCATATATGTTAACATTAAGTAAATGACATTACTTTAAGTGAGTAATATTCTTTAGGTTACTTTTACCATTATGTAAAAAAAAATCAATGTAATGTGATTACTTCTTTTTAACACCAAAGTTAATTAAAAAGATAACTGTGAAATCATCAGAAGCAGAATCATTCTGATTTAAACCTATTAATCAGGGATTTGAGAGGGAGAGTGTTGTGCATTTTTGGTTTAGAAGACAACAACACGACAAAAACTATATTTTTAAATGCCTGGATTTGAAAACCCCACCAATCTTGTATAGTCTGTTTTTAAAAGCAAGTATGTATTTTAACAAAGTCAGAAGTACCATGTTTAATTCTTACTAGGAGTACACTGTAGCACATTAGAAAAATGCACAGACTTTGGATTCAGATTTAGGTAGGTAGCCCAGATCTGCCACTTTCTACAATGTTCATGCAATATGTATGCATAAATATATATTTTAATTAAGGAGGATGAGATGCAAAGTGATCTGGATCATGTGGTTTATTTAGTTTTTGTTTTCCTCTTTACCATTTTGTCATCGATTGGGTCTTTGTTCTTTTATCAATTTACTGAATTATCACAATTCAAAATGAATTACTCCAAAAGAAATATTCCATTCTCCAGCTGCCTGAGAAATTATCACCAGCAAATCTGGAGATCTGTGGCGTGACTTTTTCTAAAAGGACCTAGGAGAAGATATATTAAGGTTATTTTTGGTTTTGAAACATATTTTGTGGGCATTATGGAGAAATGATTGGTGAATGTTATGCAATATTGAGAAAATTCAATGAAAGTGCACTGAAGCTGAGTGGGGTGGTGCACACCTGTAATCCTATCCACTACAGAGGCTGAAGCAGCCGGATTACAAGTTCAGGGACAGCTTCTGCATTTGAAGGAGACCCTATCTCAAAATGAAAAGCAAGTCTGCAGATGTATAAAAGAAGTAGAGTGCCTGTCAGTTAAATCACTAGTAAAACACACACACACACACACACACACATATTCTCTCTCTCTCTCTCTCTCTCTCTCTCTCTCTCTCTCAAACTGAAAATGGTCATGACCCATTTTAACCAACTTGGAAAGTAGACAGGAAAAAACGCCTATAATTCTACTACTTTAACCCAACCATTATAATTTTATGTTCTCTTCTGTTTTCTGTAGGCATGTTTTATATCTTATATCATTTTATTATAGATATACTTATTATATTGTATTAGGCTTTTTATGCCAGCTTACTGTCTCCTTGCAATGATTTACCACAATTTATATAATTTAGCCAAATCCTCCTGGATTTTGGAGTAGTAAGGGATGATTTTTGAAATTAGGTTTTAGAAGGCTTTGGACATCTGCAAAATTTTGAACTTTTCAGGAGAGACTAGAGAAACCATTGGAGGTTTTGGGAAAAGGATGGACAGGGAGAACCACATTTTGATGAAATCATGCACATACTCAATTTGAAGTGGAATAATTATTCTTTCTTGTATAATATCGTGTGTTTTGAAATGTGTTTCATTTTCAGAAGGGTAGATTCCCTATGTAGATTACCATCTCTTTGAATCCCTCTCTGAGTTTTCTGTGTAACCCGTTTGCCTGACAGGTGGTGTCCCAAATCTAGTCCATTTTCCTCAATAATGTGTGCCCTTGTAGTTGGTCAGATTTCCTCCCCGGAAAGCCCAGTCTTCTTCAGTGGGGCAAGTAAGGAAGATAACATGAAATTCCCCCTCCTCTATCTAGGTACCTCTTTCTTGATGGCTCCACCTCTGTCTAGACAACCCCGACAGTGTAGAAGTTTCTACCTCCTTTCTCTTTCCTTCTCCTTGTTCCCTCCCCTTCAGTCCCCCCCCCCTTCCCGGGCGCTTCCTGCCTGGAAACAAAAGATTGGTCCCCAGTAGCCCACTCAGGGCGATTTTAGTTTTATGCTCACCATCTGATTGGCCTAGGTACGGTGCAGAGCCCGGGTGACGTCATAGCAGAGAAGGGCTAGGGAGCGGTTGGCAAGCAAGAGCTCTATCGCGGGCGGGCAGCTGTGGCAGCGAACCATTGGGGATCTCACACTGGGGGCTACAGCTTTTCCCCTCCGGGAGCGAGTGAGCTGGGGCGGGAGAAGAGCCGGGGGAGCGGGCTGGGCCCGGGGCTGCGGCTCCCCAGCCCTGCCAGCCAGAGCGTTTGGAGGTAGAGGAAAGGTCTTGACAAGGTGACTGGACCCGTGGCAGGTAAATCCCGCGACCTACCGGCACCTTGTTAGCTCGGAGGAGGGGGTGGCACCTGGGATCAGCTCTGAGACTGCTGAGCAGATGTTCTGCTTTAGGAGTACCCCCTCCCGCTCCCACGTCCCTCCAGCCCCGAGTCTCCTACGTGGCTACCCCGGTAGCCCTACGAGCCAGCGAGCAGTTTGCTTGATCCGGGTTCGCATACGCGGACAAGTGGGTGTGTCAGGGCCGTTCCCGAAGGGCCCGGGCTTTTTTGCTTGGCCAAGCCCTGGACTCACTCACTAGGGCCTGCGCCGCTTGAGGCAAAATCCGCCCGAGAGCTACGTCAGCTTGTAAGTCTTAAACCACCTTCCCGCACCCTCCTTCCCCCCCCCAATCACCACCACAGTAGCTGTGACAGCAGCCCCTTAGAGAAGGGGAGGGGGTGTGGTCGCTGTCTGACCAAGTCAGCAGTGGAAGAGCTCAACCTGAGCAAACAGAAAAAGTGACGATTTTCTTAAATGGGTGCCTTACCCACTTCTATAAATTTCTCTTTATCCCCCTCCCCTTTTTTTTTGGTGGGGGGATGGTAATGACAGAAGGACTCTTTTCTTCTCCTGTGGAAATGATGCAATAAGGCCCCTGAAAGCCCTGGAATCTTGTAGCTGGCCCTTGTGTTTGGGGAGTGGGGTCATTGGGTCTAGTACCCTACCCTGTCCTGGCAGGGAGAATTTCCCTCAGTTTGTGAACTGGCTCTGGCAAGATTATTGCCACAGTTCTGGGCAACTGGAACATTTTAGATTCTGTAGATTTTTAGATTCTTTTGTAGATTTTCTTTCTTTAGGTGGTGGTTGAGGAGTGGGGTGAGGGTTGGGGGCGGCAAGTGGTTCTGGCAAGGAAAGACCACAGGGCCCATTTGGGGTTTTTTGGTGTGTGTGTGTGTGTGTGTGTATTTGTGTGTGTGTGGCTCCCCCCTCCCCTTTTGGTCCCACCTTCCAGAATCCAGTTCCAGATTCTGGACTTGAGGGTCTGCTCTTTGGTCTCTAGAAGCAAAGGAGAGAAGGGTGAGTGGCTTGGCTTTGGGAAGCATGATGGGGGCGGTTGCAATGCTATTTTTAAAAAATGGCTTTCAGCAGGGAAGCCTTTAGCCATGTTAGTCTTGCTCCCCCCATGGTTTTGCAGACTCAAATCCAGGCCAACTGTATGGCTGTCTGAGGTCTTGGAACAGAAGGAGGTCCATTCCTGTTCGTGACAACACTGTGGCCCTGTTCTGGGATGAGCAAGGTATAAAGGTCAGTGCGGTTTTCACTGGGCCATTTACAAAATTATAATTGGACAACATCTGCGATTTGGACTTGAGGTTCCCAATCAAGGGCTCCATTGGGTTAAGAGGATTAATATGGTAATGAATATTTAATAGACTGGGCTTGGATTTCTGAATACAAATGTCATACTCCTCCATGCCTATTCAAGACAAAAATGAGAAGATACTAGGTGGTATGCTGTGTTAAGGCTGACAGTCCAGAGAGACCTTGGGGTGTCAAGGGGCAGATCCTTCAAGCCTCCAGACTGGCAAGTGAGCCTTATAGGAAAGACCGAGGTTTAATTAATTAAAATTAATTAATTAATTAATTAAACCGAGGTTTAAATGTAAGAAGGTACAGGCAAAGGGCCATAACACCCTGTGGACATTCTGACTAGCTGGCCATTCCCACAGGTTGGAGATTTTTCTGGTCAGAGTCAGAAAAAGTATAAAGAGCAAACAAGTTTGTTGGGATCTTGGAGGAGAGTAGGTAGCAGACATGACAGGTGAGGGAAATGAGGAATAACTGAAGGGAAGGAAAGGTGCTGCCATCAGAGTCTGCTTTTATGAGGTCAAAGGGGGTGACCAAGATTAAAAAAAAATCAGATCTAGAAATCAGACAGAGTAGGTAGAATCAGACTGAGATCAGATGGGGTGCAGATTAAAGCCATACAGAGGTGTAAGGAGAAAAAACATGGTCTTTCCAGCCCAAAGGCCCTGATTATCCTGGTGATACAGGAAAGTTTTAGTAGTTGAAGCAGTTATGGCTCAGCCAAAATTATAGGGACAATTTTTAGCTACTCAGGGTATCAGTAGCATGCCCACCTGCATAACCTACCTTCAGGAGCCAGTAACTTTGGTTAAGGGAACAAGAAGAAGCTTGGTGAGCAGCATCCTCAACAACAGCCACTTTCCTCGTTGGTAAGGAGAAGGGATGGGGGGACCAGAACCTGAAAAGGGAGCGGGGTTACTATGAATCTGGCCCAGACAGGTTGACTGATATGTAAAATCAGTACGGTAGTGTAGGACCAGGTCTGAGGGCCCTGCTTAAAGGAAAAAACAAATCCTCCTTCCCAGGGGCCTGTTTGATCCAGTGTTTAGACAGGGCACAGTGTAAAACCTCTACCCTGGAAGGTAAGTGCAGCTGTCAAGACATCTGGAGTGCAGTTTAAGCCCTGGCATCAGGACTTCCTCTTCCCTGCCCCACCTGCCAGGGGCTAGGCGGTTCCCTCTGCAGGGTCTGGGAGGACTTGCAGGCCAACTCCGCACTATACAGCTTTTCCAGCAGGGGGCGGGAAAGGGTAGGCATCCACGCGCAGGACCCAAGTCCTCCATTTCAGGTGTGAAGCCCAAGCCTAGGATCAACAGCCATATATTTAAAATATTGTTTTGGAGTACTGGAGAACCAAATGAAACTCTGAGTCTTGCAGTCTGTTTCCATTTCCTCCCAGAAATGCATTGCTTCCTACCGGGCTCTGTGGCCTTGGAAGGCATTTGCATTTACATACTCAGTGATTACTTGAGTCCCTAATACACACAGACTAACCCGGGAGTTTAATTGGAAATGTTAATCAATGCAATAGATCCGTGTCTGATTTGCACATTCGGTCAATTATCTGCAGGTTTGGTAATCTGTGATGCACCCAGGGGATGCAGTGAGGGGGGCAAACTGCAGCTACAGTTGGGTCTAGAGGTGGGATGCAAAATGGGGGAAGTGGACCTTGAAGATGGAAAAAAATTTACAGTTTACTGGTGAGGAGAGGAAATCATTGCAAAGTGTGGTCACAGGGGTCTGATCCTGAGACGGAATAGGACTGCTGTGGTGAAGCCCACATAGTGGAGATGGAGGCCAGGGTTTTCCTGTAAAATGGAGGGGGTTGAATTTAAAGAAGGAAGTGTTTTAGGGACTAGAGGACCAGAAGCTGGGATGGAATGAACCTTGGGAATCAGAAATCAGGGCTCCTGCATGTTTATTCTTCTCTGAGCCTTATTTTCCTTGTCTTTCAAATGATACAGTTGGACTAGGTGTTCTCTAAGATGGTGGTGGCATTTTTAGGAAGCAGGTCCATTTATTCTTGGTAGTAATGTCAGGTTTACTAAAATACAGCTTTCCTCTACCCCCTCCCAAATACTCAGTCTATATTACACGCTCTTTTGGATATCCTGGGGTTTTGGGGAAAACAATGCAAAATAATGCCACAAACAGTACACACACTTTTTTTTTCTTTCAGCATTGTGGCTCTACTTTTACTTCATGTGAATGGGGTACAGAAGGAATCAAAGAAGTCCAAGTCTAGAATCTGTTAGGGGACTTACAACCAATGCCCTGAAAAGCTTTATGTGGTGGTCTTATAGACAGAATCCAGGTATTGGTAAGTGGTGGATAGTCACTAGTTCCTCTTACTCCTTAACTCTGTGTCCAAAGAGGAAGGGCGTGGGATGACAGTATATATTCTTCTCTTAATGCCTTTCTCCCCCATCTCCACCTGAGTCCCATAGACTTTGGAATTCTGCACCCTAAAGAGACACTATCCCTAACAGCACAATAGCGCCCTCTAGTGACCCTAACAGGGATACCTTTAACAGAGCTCCCCATTGACATCCTGTGACCCAACTTGGGTGCCAGTATACATGTGCAGCTTACAGTCCCTAAAATGAAAGGCTCCAGTCCTTCCAGCCAGCCAGAACGAGAAATTTGGGGAGGTGCCATTCCTTCAAGTCCTTCTCTCATATGAATGGGCTTAGAGAGGAAGTCATAGTTCCCCTTCCCAAACCCAGTATCCTTTTCTTCTTTGGGCCTGAAAAAGTTTCCAAAATGCTTTTCCCAGAGATTGTTAGTGCTAGGCAAGGCAATTAGTAAGGGAGGGGTCTGTTGTAAAATAGTTGTCCACATCTTCCCCCATCCCCACCCCCACTCCCACCACTAAAGTACAGTCCTTGTCCCCAGACAAGGATTTTATCATGAAGCTGGAATGCTGTAAGGCAAAGGGGGGTTAGGTATGTACAAGATATGTGCACTGACCCCCATCCCAGTCTCCAACAGGAAGCTGAGATTGCAGGTGTACAACAAGGCAGAATTGGCACAAAATATGATATAGGCACACGATATATACAACATGGCATAGACATAGCACAGTACAAATTAGATAACTGGCATGTACACATGACACAGTAGAGGTGCAATACAAACACAACTCAATACAGACACATGGGACATACAAAGTAGCATACTGACATACACATATACAACGTGATATAAACATGTCACTACACATGCACCCAACATGACACAGACTTAATGAACATACAATGTGATATAGATATGATGCAGCATACACACATGCAACAGCACACAAATACTTGACCCAGCATGTGCATGTACTCACACAGAGCATACTACCCTACACACACATACGCACACACACACAGACACAGACACACACACTTAACACAACACACCTACAAACAGCAGAGGAGTATGGCTAACTGGTCCAGCACTGTGTCCTTCTATGTCTTTTTGCATTGGCTCAAGCTGAGCAACTGGTGAGTTCAAGGCTAATTGCCATAGAGTTACAAAATGTTTCAATTGTGGCAACTGGGATAAGGTAGAGTTAAGTTCAAGGTAAACTGATCTTGTCAGAAACCTGGAGGTTCTTGGTTAGTTTGGGCTGGTGTGTATCCCTTCCCCATTTCTTGTAGCACTGTTCCCTACCCCAATGAGTGGATGCTGCCTCTCCAGCTAGCTCTCAGTTCTAAGGATGGGCAGCGGGCTCTTGAGAACTTTTCTGTGCTCTCCTTGAACCCTGCCCCTCTCTGGAGCATTGGCAGTCCTTATTCCTCTCCTTCTACCCCCACCCTTTTGCAGGGTGAGCTCATGCAGCAAGGAAGGGGGTGGTACACCACTCAGTGGTGCAGTGGGTGGGATTTGGAAAGGCTGCCTGGAGTGTGCATGTGGGAAGTACACAGGGAATGCCAGGGAGGCTCAGGGACAGACGTGCGCTGGAGTGTTGCCCAGAGCAAGAGGCAGACCCAGGGTATGGCTTGGTCTTTTATTCAAGAAGGGAAACTGGAGATCATAGGGCTTTTCTGAGCTCCCTGAGGCTTCAATTTTGCCATCTTCACCTTTACATATATATCCATCCATATCTTTGGAATAAGGCACTGTACATTCTGGTATCTTCTAATAAAATGGATGCTAGCCTGGATCATGCTCTATAGGAAATTAGCATATAGTTGCTGCTTTTTCTTTGAGGATAAACAGCATTGATGGGAGTGGAGGAGGAATAAAAAATAGAAACTGAAGAGCTTGGGTTCTACAAAGGGAAGAGCCTTTCTTTGAAAGGTTCAACTGATTGGGAGAAAAGGCAGAAAATGGAGTAGTTAAAAGACCCATCTTCTGTTGTGAGTTTGGCTTAATGGTAGAGTGCTTGCCTAGCATGCATGATGTCTTGAGTTCAATCCGTAGCACTACAGGGGTGGGGGGAGATACAGAAAGACTTGGCTTCATGGTTACATGGAAACCTATATGGGAAGGATAGGGTAAATCATTGCCAAAATGATAACAACAAACATTATATCTTCAACCTAAGAAATCTGGGGAGACTGTAGAATAATTCTCTGTGCCGGAGATAGGAAGAATGTAGAGGGATGTCCCAAATAGTTCCAGAGTTGAGGCCTTTAGGGGAACTTGGAGTGCTTTTGCCTGAAAGACATTTTCTTCCTCACCTGTGAAAGAGGTTGGTGGGAAGGGGAATGGAAATGGAAGTGGAGACATGGAGTTGAGGAAAGGAATGAAATGAATAGTAGTGCCAAGTCATCACGAAGCTTAGTTCCTATTGTACTCAAGATTTTGTCACCTCCTATAATGATGCACATTTACCCATGATCATGCGAATTATATAAAAATTCAAATCTATCTTATTTGGTTTAGCCCTCCCAATACTTTCCCAAGGTGACTAAGGTGAGTCTTTTCCTATTGATAGCAAATTGGCCCAGAGAAGTGAAGTGACAAACATTAACTCTCAACTTAAATTTCCTATCTCTGAAATACTAATTCAGTGCCCTTTCTGGAATCCTGCATAAGAGTGTATTTTTTTTTCTCCCCTTTAAAAGGACGTCTTCCCTCTCTGCTTTTCTAGCTTTCTTAAAAGAATTTTTTGAAATTCCCTATAGTGTATATGCATGTGACATGTATGGGGGGGGGGGTTGGACTAGGGAGTGGTAGCAGGTGGAGAAAGAGGTTCCCTCTCCCCCACGATGCTTCTTTTGGCAGGTTTCCCCCAAGAAAGACAAGCTGAGTTCTTGCATCTTGTGGCAGCTGTTGTGCTTAGTTTTGAGTCTGCCGGAGCTGAAGCCAGCCCAGCCCCTTCTCATGGGCAGTGCCTACCTGTGCTGAGGTCCTGCAGCAGTGGCTGTGTGAGGTGAGTAATAGATTCCAAGGCAGAGAGTTAGGGATCTCAAAATTCTGGTAAATGTTGCCTTTCCATCAGAGGCACCAGTACTAAATACCCTGCCCAGGCCTTACCAGCTAGACCTCAGGGCATGACCCCTACTTACTGGGGGAGTTTGTCCTAGTACAGCTTCCCTTGCTCTCTTGGTTCCCCTATCTCCAATATGAAACTGACAGCCTTGACCTACATTTCAGGGTGAGGAGGAGAAACAACATAACAATCATTGCCAGGTCCTTTGCAAATGTCAAGCAGCGTCTAAGAGCTTCATTGTAACACAGAAACTGCTTCCCATCAAGCTGTCATTTCCTGTTCTCTTCCTTTCCTGATGTCTAAGTGGCATTTCAGCCACACACCACAAATCTGTCAATGGGTTTCTGTGATTTTACTGCCCCATAATCTTATTTTTACCTTCTTATTCGAAGTGTACTCCCACCCATCCACCCTCTTCTTGGCCTGCCAAGCTTAACTTAAACCTTCCTGAAACTTCCCTCTCTTTTCACCCAACCAAGTGGTAAGGGCAAACTTTCTCTTCCAGCTCTTCAACACTTGAATATGTAGCATGCAGTATAGCACTTGTTTCTCTCCTGCCTTAAATAATTCTCTCACAGTTTCTGGAATATTCATCTGGTCAGGTAAACTAGAGTGAAATTTCTTCAAGGGTGGGGACTACATCTTATAGATCTCTAGTCTCTTTTACAAAAGTCCAACAGTTCCCCAGCAGTTTTGCAAATTGGGCCTCTCCCTCTTCCTCTGCATTTCTTTCAGATTTCTCCGCCTGCTTCTCTGATCATCTACCTCTGTCTCTGTCTGCCTCTCAGTCATTGTAGCTTCCTCTATTGGCTTCTTCTAGCTTTCTGTACCCTGCAGTCCAGCGACCTATTTGTAGCTTGCTGTCCTTCTATCTTTCTGTCTTGTTTTCTGTCTCTTTGTCAGCTATTTAGGCATCTGCCCTGTTCCCCAAGTTGAGAAGCAACAAACCAGCCAACACACACACACACACACACACACACACACACACACACACACAAAGCAAGAAAAACAAACAAGGAATATACAATCCAATTCCCTTTTACCCTGAGCATGCCCTGGGACTATGGGACAAAGTAAAAGCTACAGTTCAGCACCAGGTGTTTGTGATGCCTTCTTATGAAAGGGAAGTCCCAGTGTTTCAGCCATGGAATTGAAGGTATGAAATTACAGCCTTGTCAATACTGATGCATTCAACTTTCCAGAGATGTTCTGGTAGGGAGTCCTCTATAGACTTTGACTGACAGGAGGTAACTAGAACTGACTAAAATAAGAAGCAAGCCCTGGGATCACTCCTGGGTGTTCTATGACAGCTATAACAACAACTTTTATTTATTATCTATTGTTGCCAGCTCTTTACTAAGCACTTCAGTTTTGCATGTTACCATTTGCTCCCACTGTAACCCTTCAAGGTAGGTATTTTCTCTAATATTTTTACTTTCTGATTATACAAGTGATACTAGCTCAAGTTAGATATTATCTTTGATGAGATAGAAGTTAAGAGTGGCTATGTAACCTGCCTGTAATAGGAGGTATGCTGCTGTGGCTTTGGAGGAAAAGATGATTCCTGGAGTTTCCCAGACTACCAATTATTGTAGTACCATTGAGCACGTGCGCGCGCGCACGCGCACACACAAGCATACTTGTACTCTCATACAGTCACATTTATTTCCTGACTCATTCTCACTTAGCACACTGAACACATTCACAGTGATGATCCTACTCACCCTTACATATGATCTTATTTACAAACATACTACATACAGGGATATTTACACTGCCACAAACTCACCTTCATATATTTACACTTTCACATTAACACACACTGATATTTACCCTCTATCTCATCCTCATCCTCCCACTCACTCACACCTTTATACTCTTCCTTATATTCTCACACACTAAGAGCCACCTACAACATAAAATTTTTTGCACACTAAAATGTCTACATAATTGCACACACACATACACATGCAACACACAGACATACATTGACTTTCTTACATTGAAACAGTTTCTCATACAGCCATACACATACTTAATTTCATAGGTTCCAACATATTTATATTCATCACGATTTACTCCTCACAGTACACACACAAGCCATTACAGGGCAATACATGTGCATAATGCTCATATTTGCATGTTTATATATGTTCAGACTCTACATGCCATCTCACTCACTTACCCTCTTATACTTTCTTGCACTCTTACACTCAGAATGACATGCTCTTACACTTACATTTATAGCATTGAAACCATCTTCCTTCCCCTGTGACATTCACACAAAATCATACTGATGCATGGGAATACACATTCACATTCATGTACTTACTTTCTTCACAGTGAGATATAACTGCTCTCTCCACCAAATATGCTGGAACACAACTTGAAATATAAGTATACAAGTTCCCATTTTCGTGAACTCAGACATTGTCACTGACAGCCATCATGGGACCTTCTCGCACTGATACACAATCACTTTTTTTTTTAAGTTAGAAGATTTAGAGTCTTTATTTAAATAAACCCTTGGATGCTGATAAATAGTGCTTGTATACACAGTTTCATACACAATCACTTTCACACAGATATATTCACAATGACACATTCTCATTCACGTTCACTACTTATACTAAATTACACTAACAGACATACTTACTGCTGAGCCATGTCCACAAACTTAAACTCACATTTTCCGACACTTATATTTACAACCACACATTCCTACTCATTCCCATAGACACTTACAGTTTCTAACACTAATGTACATTCAAATGTGTACCGTCTTACATGCCAAGTCATATAAATTACATACCCTCTAAAATTTCACAGTAGCACAGTCATACCAGGCACATATTCTTATACATTCCCACTCTCCTGTTCTCATAGTAGAACACCCTCACTCACACTGCTACATACATTTACACCCAGGCACGTGTGGTACATATAGTTACTGATGTGCATTAACACTGGCATACACCATACTGATATATCCAATTCATATCACAATAGTCAGTTCACATAGATGGATACATGTACTCACACACAGGCAATTACTGATACTACATGTGACAGGACAATTACTAATATGCATATTCAGTCACATATTTACCCTAGCCACATTCTGAGTACCTTGATACATTTGCTTGCATCAACCTCCATGCCCATGCCATCACATGCTGTCCTGTAACTGTCATGTATTCTTAACTCACAATCTCATATGGACACATTGACACTGACATACACTCCCTCACTAAGATAATCACATTGACTCATCCATTCACATTGATTCACACAAATGATTAGTGACTCACACTCTCATGTACATACTCATACCATCTGAAATTCTTACACATGCCCCCAGCACTGATTTTCCTAGTTACACATTTTCTCAATAATACATATACCATGACACACCTAATTTTAGAAAATAGTTCATAATCAGAGTTGCCATTCTTTTTTTTTTCCTACTTGTTTCTAGTGCTTTCCTTATGCACTATTAAAAGTTTCTCTGGCAACCAGTGGCCATAAGAAGAGTGTTGGTATCTTTCAGGGTGCCAGTCAGGAATAGATCCTTTGAGAATTTGTCTAGGATTAAAGAGACAAAGCTGAACCCCACCAATTAAGTTTTCTTTCCCCATAGTTTCCTTTTATAGATATCATCTCAAGTAGAGTTTTAATCAATGGTGTCTGACAAAGGTGGGGTTTATTTTCTGGAAGTTTAAGTCTAAAACCTAATTTCTCTTATAAGGAGAGGGAAAGGTGAAAAATGTTTTCTTATGGAGTCTTAATGGTTTCCTATGCAAAAGTGCATGTTTCTGGTTTTACGTTTATGATCTGGAATTGTCTGTTGACTACACACATAGAAAGAGTAGGCTTGCTTGTACCAGGTCTCTAATCTAGACAAGTCTACTCAACATCCAGTTGTATCTGGAACATGACATTCAAAAAAGGAAAAGAAAAGGCTAATGAACTAGCTGGGTGACAAAGTAAATTTCAACTGTCAGTGTGTATACGCATAGGTAAAATTTTAGCAATTGTTACTAATAAGTTACCAGAGGAGATTTCTCCATGGGCATGGGTCAGGAGGAGCTGTAGGAAGTTCCTTGCACTCCCAGCAGACTATAGATTTCCCTGAAAGGGTGAAAACAAGAACAAACCTAGGATTTGGTAAGTGGATCAGGCACCTGATGCTAGAGTTGTGTACCACGAGATTTAAAAACATGAGAACACCTTGTAGGAACCTCTCAAATGCTTGGTTTCCCCTGCTGGAGATTTCCTGGAACAAAATTGAATGGAAAACATACCTAAGCATACATTTGATTGTGGGTCTTGTGTGCCATGTGGAAGAACTATACTCTGGAACTGTACCAAGTACTCTGGCTCCCATGATTACATTGAGAACTTCTTTAATAGCAGATATGATATCATCTTACCTGTTTTGAATTCCTGCCTAGCAGAAGGCTGGACCCAGAGCATCTACTTGTGAATCTCAATTAGGAAACTAAAAGGGGGGCTGGGGTTCTGGCTCAGTGGTAGAGTACTTACCTCCCATGCATGGTGCACTGGGTTTGATCCTCAGCACTACAGAAATAAATAAAATAAAGTTATTGTGTCCACCTACAACTATAAATAAATAAACATAAATAAATAAAAAAGAAACTAAAAGGGGCAGGTGGGCAGGAACATTTTGTCACCATAGTTTCTGTGTCTGTCCTCCTCAATCCTCTAATTCCAGTGACATTACCAGTCCAGATCAGGGATCTTCTTTGGGCTCTAAATAGCATTAAGCTCAGAGAGACATTCAAATATGTGAAAGATACATACTGTGCCCTTGAGGTATTTCCATTTGTGTGGGGAAGATGAAGTTACCATGAAACAGGAATACAATGCTAAAAGTCTTGAAATCTGGGATCAGAGGGGTCTTTGTCATGTAATTCAGTGGCCTTTGGACTCTTCAAAACTTCAAGGGCCACAAGTTATTGGGAACAGCAGTCAGTATTCAGGGAAGTCATTTGCCAAAGTAAATCTCCTTGTAGCCAGGGCTTGTAGCCATCTTTCCAGAAGATTGTGGAACAGAGTCCTTTGTCAAGTCAGCTATGAATTTTAGTAAGATTATTTAATTAAGCTTTAGCCACTACATCCTTCTGAAGATGGCCTTAAAGAAACAGCCTAGCAGGATTACATTTGATAGTGTCTTGCTGATATCCTGAGATGTATCAAAGGCAATTTATACAATTTACAGGAAAAGCTAAATTTCTGGAAGAAAAAAAATCCAACTGCCTGGATTCACTTAAATTTATTGAGAAGCACTAGGTGAGAAGACCCAACCCCTTGCATTTATGTGATCATTTTATGATTTTAGAATATTAATAACCCACTGTTTCATTATGGTAAAGACATTGGGAGCATCAAATACAAATCAGCATTAAATCTCAATTTGGCCACTTCCTTAGTGTGCAACTTGTTTGAGTAATATCTTACCCCTCTTAAGAGTCAGTGTTCTCATCTGTAAACTGGGAGTTCTAATAACCTCATCAAGTTATTATGAGAATAAAATGAGATAACTTAAGAAAGCATTTGATACAATGTCTTGCCTATACTCAGCATTCAACAAATGATAAATACTATCATTGTCTTTACCACAGCCTTTCATGGGGACAGAACCCTAAGATAACAAGAGGGTAGTATGGTTCTTTGCAGCCAAAGACCTTATTTTCACAGGACTCGCTGCTTACATCTTTATTTCTTCTTAGCCACAAGCTACATGTCAGCACTCCTGCCCACCCAAGAAGATGAGTGAAAAATAGGATTAACCCATGGGGAGTTTCCTCATTTCCTGTATCACTTCAGGACACATTTATCTCGCCACTGAAGCAAAGTTTCTTGTTCCTGTAGAAGTCCCCTCTAGTCATACAACTTCTTCCTTGAAATCCATGAAGTCTTGTGATGCCACCTCCCTTTGCTGTTTCAGAACTTGAGAAGAGGGGAGACTCCTGATGTTGGTACAGCCAGCTGTCAGCTTTCTAACCACAGGTGCTCCTCTGCCATTGATTCTAATGTTGAATGTCTGCTTTGTAGATAGAGGTTTTTCTCATTTCCAAAGTTTGGTCCCCAACACCACAGTGGAGACACAGTTCGCTTACGTTGAGATGCTAAGAATAATTCATATTCAAGCAAAGGTTTTGAATAGCTGAGAACACATCATATATGCACTTGGCATGACTGAGAGAATATAAACAAGAACATTGGGCTTTTGAGCAACACAGGTGAGGGATTGTGTAGTCCTACTTATCCATTTACTAAGTCTATGAACTTGGGCAAGTGACTTAATGCCTTTGAACATCAGTTGCTTCATCCGTAGAATGGAAAATACTAGTGCCTGTGTGGTGATGCACTATGTGAACTTGTACATGAGTAACTTTTAGCAGAGTGCCTGGGGCATGATTAGATTTCAATGAATGATGGCAACTTTATTTCTGGCTTGTGAAACCTGTGGCAGTAATTGTAAACATCTTCTGTTAGTAGAATGTCTTAAATTATTTCAAAGCAGTTCTTACAATACAATTGGATCATTGGATCCTTAGAACCTTAGGGTGAGGTGGTCCCGTTTTCCAGATAAAGAAATAGATTCCAAGGCCTTACAGCTTATTGATAGCAGTGATAGGCTGAACAAGTACCAGATCAGACTAAATATTTACATCTTCATTTGGCAAAGTCTTCTGAGGCTACAGTTAGCAAATAAAAGCTATTAGAACTGAGCATATTTCTTTGTGTGTGTGTGGGGGGGGATGAGTATCTAAATGCTGCCTATAGTTTATCTACTAACTAAAACCTCTGTATGTTTGTTTCTGTCCTGTGTAATGCCCAGCATGCTGCAAGAAGGCAAAAAATGTGAGATCATAATAGTACCCTTTGGAACAGGGCTGAGTAGTGGCCACAGTGGTACCGTTCACCACCAAAAGAAAAATGTTTCTTAAGATTTTCTTTCTTAACTGAACCATACTGTGTGGTTTGGGTCATGTTGCTCCAGTTACAGTGACTATCCAGTCTGAGAATTCTTAAGACATACTGAAACACATCAACAGACCTCTGGTATACTTGGGAATTTGTCTTGTGGCACAAAAATTAATGTCAGCAAGCTTAGTAAACTTTGGAAAAAGGATAGGTGGGTAAAAAGACTTGCTTTTGACCTCTCTATAACATTTGCTTCCTAGCAATATATTCATCTTGAATCACCCCTACCATGACATCATACTATTCACCTCTTTGACCATCTTCCTCAGTGATCAGGGGCTTCTCTTCCTCTTGTAGTTCCGAGATATTAGTGTTCCCCAAAGATCTTCTCTTCTGTCTTATTCTTTATTATTTCTGGGTAATTGCACATATTCCCATGCTGGTGGCCTTCAACTTAAAATCTTCAGCCCATATGTCCAACTCTCCTTTGAATAATTCCACAATGTCAAATGAACGTATTAGGGATGCTGCTGCAACTGTATTTATTGTCTTTTTCTTGCTTTCTCTTCTGAGAATAATAGTTTAGTAAGAGATATATTTTTCTATCACATGTGAATTAAAGTTTCCTTTAGATCCAAGACCAGTTACTGGCATCACTGCCATCTTTGGTCAGTGTCCTAAATAGAGGCTCCTCTTGAAATTGCTTCCCCCGTCTTCCTTTTTTGCATATTGCCCATGTTTTTTTTTTTTTTTTTTCTCCCATGGCTCATCTTCATAGTGTTGCTTTGCAAAACTATTCCCATATTGCTATCTGGGGAAAAAGTCTTTGGCCTTAGACATTTGCTACATGGTCACCTAAATAATAGTTAATAAAATTAAAAAACTACTTGATACCTCTTCATATGGCAGAAAGAACCCAAACTTAATAGAAAGGCATATAAGACCTTTCTTCATTTGCCTCTACTGATTTTACCTTTTCCTCTTTGGGTCTCTAATCTATTTTGGGCCTTAATACACATTGTTCCTTGTGCCTTAAACATGCCATCCACATGATTTTGGTTATTTATTCTTCCTAATTTAGTTTAATTTAAATGTACTTCTTCTATTAAGCCTCCTTCATCAGGTGATTGGGAGTCTCTCTCTGTGTTCTTTGATAGTATTCTGTTTTCATCTTGACACTTGGCTGTCAAGGCTGACACCCTTTACATTTTTAGTCTCTCCCAGGGAAAAGACTGTTCTTTGTTCCTTTGTCATCGTAGAACCTGGTGAACTCCTATTCACTCTTCAATACCGGCTGAAGTGCTATATCCTCTGACACCTTTGAACAGTATTAGCTACCCTTCACCCACTGTCTTTCCGAAGTATCTTTTGCCTGCCTGAGCACTTAATAAACATTGTGTACCTGTAATCCAAGTGATTTCGGAGGCAGAAGCCAGAGGATTACAAGTTGAGGACAGCCTCACCAACTTAGCAGGGTCCTAAGCAACTTAACAGGAACCTGTCTCAAAATAAAAAATAAGAATGGATGGTGACATGGCTTAGTGGTTAAGTACCCCTTGGTTCAATACCCAGTACAAACAAACAAATAAACAAACCAAAATCATAGTGTAAATGCTGAACTAATGGATAGATTGAAGATTTAAGAATGTTTAGTGATTTTGTGAATATCACAGAATAATCCAGAAGGAGAGCTGGGATTCTTTTGGGTTTATAAAAGACATATGAACTAACAATCAACTTCAAAAATTCAGAATGCATAACGAGATGCAACTTAGTTCTTCATTGAAGCATACCAGGAAAGAATTTATTTTTTCAAGGTTTATGTTCCTAATTCATTTCCCCAGAAGAAGTCTGTTCATATATGGCTACAGTTCTAGAAACTGTCCTGGCTCTTAGTCTTGCACATTTTACTTTCTTAAAGAGGTTTGAGATATGTTCAAAATCACTTAGTTCGGCAGGAATAGATGCCCAAAGTGAAAAAATGTATTTGCAGATTGGAAATACTGTTGAATAATAATACAACCCCACTACTTACTACTTTTTAAATCCTGGTGAACTCCTATGTGTACTTTATACCCTGTTCACTTGGTATAGTTTCTGACCCCTCTGAGAACATTAGTTTCCTTTCTACTCTGTCTCTCCCAAGCATCTTGTACCTATTTGGGTTGCATCACTTTGTACCTATTGTAGGTACGCATGTCCCCTTCCTCACTACTGTGACCTCTAGAAACCAAAAGCCTGGTCTGAAATATGACCTCACAAATGACTATTTGGACTTGCTCATGGCCTTACTACAACCAGCTCTTCATTTTCTAATAGTTGGATTGGTGAAGTAGCTTGTTCCCCTCATTAACCTTTAATCTACTACCTCATTGCTACAACTGTCCACCTATAGAAGACTCATGACTCCTTCATATGGGAGCACATCCCTATTCCAGCACATGATCAAGTAGTGATCTTTATTCATCTCTTTGTATACCCCCTACACCTGATGCCATACCTGGCACATAGGAATGTTGGTGGCATGGGGATGTAAATCTGGGCTGTGATGTTTTTTGGAACAACTGTTCCTTATGTGTGATAGTATGATTTATTGGCACTGATTTCTCATAAAATAGGGCAGTAGTCAGTAAAGGAGAGTCTTGCCCTCTTCTGAAGTACTTTAGTCCCTCTTTTTTTAAAAGCACTTTTAATTTTACATTCTGCATACCCTTACTTGATTGATAGTTCTATTTTTTTCTGTGCATTTGTGTAATTTTATATATAATGTGAAGCCACAGATGAAACCTATAACTCAAGCCTATAACCTCACTCAGGACTAGGCATGCATTTATTTCCTTATGCTTATCACCTAGCATGGTGCTTGGCACATGAGCGCCAGGAAATACTTGTTGTTTGAGTAAATGAATGCGTGCATACATAGGCTATTTAATGGGTCTTAATAATAGATCACATTCTTTGTCCCCTCAAAGGATACTATGTGGTTTAGTCTCAGACTTCTTTTAAATGAAAGACAAACCCAAATCCATAAGGATAGTTGTGTTTTCCTGTACAGTACAAGGGCTGAGATAAGATACTTCCTTTTACTCCAGGTGTGGAACCTACAGACCCCTATTATTAAGCTATGCAGAAGAGGATAGGGCATACCTAGATAATCTGCTCAAGACCATAAAACCAGCTAGTGGTTAATTGACATGATTTAGCATGCTATGCCATAGGGAACTTATGGAGCTCAATCTCAAAAGAGAAAGAATTCTCTGAGATGAACAACAATTCACACAGTTTATACATATATATTTAATGAACCCTTCAATTCCCTCTCCCTTTCCTCCCCAATATTTTTGTCAGGATGTGTTCTAGGCCACAGTCTAGGCTCTACAGGACTAATTTGGGAACTACTTACTGATTCCTCTTCTGGCCTGCTGACTCTAGGTCGTCACACCACTCTGCTTCTACTTTTTCTGCAATTTTCCTCTGAGAATACCATATATTACTTCCTTTGAGGTACGTGCTGGACCCTGTTGTCTCAGAATGGAGACTTCCTGGGGCCACAGAAACAGTATGTGTTTGAACACTGGGGAAACAAATCTGATCATGTGCTGGAATAGGAATGTGCTCCCATATGAAGGAGTCATGAGTCCTATCTTCTATAAGTGAATAGTAGCAGCAATGAGATAGTAGATTAAAGGTTAATAATGGGAGCAAGCTACTTCACCAATCCAACTATTAGAAAATGAAGTGCTGGTTGTAGAAAGGCCATGGGCAAGCCCATATAGTCATTTGTGAGGTCATATTTCAGATCAGACTTTTGGTTTCTAGATAGTTGTTTTGGCAGATTATGCTCTTTTCTTATACCCAGTTTTCTTCAAAACATTTGTCTTTGCAGTAGGGTCAAATATGGGGAATTTCTAAAAGTAGGGTCTAATCAGCTGAATGTTTATCCTCAACCATTTGTGAAATGGGATAGATACAAAGTAGGTCCTGTCATCTTTCATCCTTCCTTTAGCATTTGAGGAACTCTTTTGCTATGGGTAATATTTTCCCCTTCCTTAACTATAGCTCCCAAATAAGATGCTGAAATACATGCTTAGATGTGGACATGTAAACTTTGAGTAAGAGGCAAAAGCTCCAGAAAGAGTTGCTTATTTTATGCCAACTGGCAAGAAGTCACTTTTTTGGTGAAATATGATTCTTGCTAAATGGAGCTAAGCTCCTGATTTAGAAATAATATCAGGTCTCAATTACCCTCATTTAGCTCTTCTCTTCAGATATGTCATGCATATCTTCCTTGTAGAAAGCCAATTTGGGTACAGAAAAAATGGGAATACAGTAAGGACAGATGATAAGCCATGGTTCACAAGTTGGAAAACAGCATCCAAACATCTAAATGGCAAGTAGAATATGCTAGAAAAATCAGGAATTGAATTTCTTAGCTTAAATTTGGGAGAATTTGTGGACATTTCACTAGGGTAGATAAGAGAAGAGTATAATTATCATCCATGCACTGCAACAGAGATCAATTGGACCTCCAGATATTCAGGACATTGAATGCCTACCTATCTTGCTCACTTGGGCTATTGTTCTGCATCTAATTTTTTCCATCTGAATGTTTCTAAGGATGTTACATTCTGTGTTGAAGAATGTGGAAATGTTTTATTACAAAGAAGTTGACTTCCTTTTTCTTTTTTGAACCAATTTCTTTGAGGTATTTTTTAGAGTAATTACTTCTATTTTTTTGTGCTTTAAAAATCTCTACCTCTGCTCTTTGTGCATCTTATTTTCTCTTCTTAGAAACATCAATATTGGAAATGAAAAGCTGAAACATAATAATGCATTGGTTTGCAAATATAAACACACATCAGATAATCATTAGCATTTTTCTTGGCATTAGCTATGCAGCATACACAATGAATACTAAAGTATGGCGTTATGTACATTTAGAATAGCTTAAGAAGTCATTTGAAAAAGAATTATTTGTTCTTTATAATATATGTAGTATATGGGGTCTGGATGCTAGCGTGTATCTATCGATTTCCTGATTTGCCACCTGACATTGAAATTTGCAACTATAATATGCTGGTTTATTGGACTCAATTAATGCCATGTTCCTACAGAAAACAATGGAAGTCACTCATAAAAATGTTAGCAGGGAACAGGACTACTATAGAATCAGCCTCAATTGCCTGTGTGAGTGAGAGAGATCATGAATGTATTCTATGTGACTGTGCTTATATGTATGTCAGAAGTGAGCTATCTCTTGCATAATCTAAGATTGAACTAGGAGGCTGTAAAAAGAGCTAGTGCCTCCCTTGCTTGTCTGGCTGCTTTTTCAAATCTGCCTAACAAGTGGCTCAGCTCCTCCTGATCAAATGATCTTAGAAATGGCTTCCCTCCATTACACACGGTAATGGTATCTCCCTGGCGAGGCTCTCTGAAACAGCACACCCCTGTCTCTGATAGCAGAGTTCTCTTGGTGAGTGCCCCAGAAGAGACAAGTTCTAAAACAAGGCCATCTAAGAATTGGTACAACCGGCCAACAAAATCTGCTGGAGTTTTATCAGTAAACCACCAACCCTTGGTCTATGGATGGGAAAAGCAATTGGAATCAGTAAGTACCAGCCTTGAAGTGGGTTTAAATAAAAAAGTTAGACCTATTGTATTAATATTTTAAGAGGATACAAATGTATACATGAAGAATGTGTGCATTTGTGTTTTCTTGGATACACATTGTATTAGTATAGCATGTAGGGAATTGACAGGAGTTTAGGAGTTTAAGGGGTTCTAGTCTCTGTTCTTTAACTTATTTTGTGACCCCAGGAAAGTCAATTAACCATTGTTCTTTATCAATTCCTCATGTGGGAAATGAGGACAGTAATCCCTTCTTCACAGTATTGATGTCAGGCTCAAAAAGAGTTAAGAAGACTGGAAGCTCCTTAGACATTAGAAAGTCATATATTTTAAAAGTGAGTTATTGCTAAGCAGATGTAGCTGGCTTCTAAATGATGCCCTATTACTTTTCAGTTTGACTAGTGCTGATATTTCCAAACATGCCTTCTTGACTCAGACCCAATATAAGTAGGCATACAAGTTTATGCAACATTATGAAATACTTACTCATAGCTTCACCTAATGCACAGAGTGTATAGAGTTCTATTTAATTACCTCAACATGTAATGACTACTGGAAACAAGATACTGTACTAGGTGATATGAAGGCATACAGTTATGGCTGAGGGGCTCTTACCCTCAAGAAGCTTTTGATCAAGTGAGGGGAATAACATGCATAATGACTGTGCAGTTTGAGACAAGATGATGGAAATGCCAAGTTGGGCTACCTTTTGTAAATATAGTCTGGAAATTGCAGTGTGGTTTCAGAGCTTCTGGGAGACCAGACTTGGCTCATTCTCCTTCCTATAAAATTCCCTCTTTGGCATTATTGCATATTATGGGAATTAATTTCTGGAAAGTCTTTAGAAATCTTCAGATGCAAGTTGCTGTAGAAATACAGAGCAACGTTTCTTTCAAATCATAAGATGTTGTCTTTTTAGTGGAAGGCTAGAGAAGTTTTCTTTTCTTTTTCTTTGACAATTAAAAAGTCTACTATATATTTTTACATTGTCTGCTGTAAGTATCTGTGCTGAGTGGTTCATTTGCTAATAATGCATCCAAGATAAAGTGGGAAACTGTCAGCTTAGGCTAATTAGCAAAACAGGTTTTGTTTCCCAGTCAAATCTCTACCTAAAAGCTCTGCTATACATCTTGAAAATGTGTGCCTTAGGACAAAAGGAAGCCCCACCAAAAAAGCCAGCCAGTGTAACACTTTAATCCTTGTCTCACCACCAAAGTATAATTCAGTGCACACATCATTCTTCTAGTAAAAGCAGCAACCCTATCTTCACATAAAAGGTACGGTCCAACATTAATATCATTATCTAGTGAAACTTTAGCAGACTTTAAGTCTGTGTTTACTTAATACCTTGATGTGTGGAAGCTGTCATTAAAAGTTTAATTCTTGATTTATAGGGCTAATTATTGTTATAAAGAAACTCCCCCAAATTCCCAGAATGTAGAAATTGGAAACATTTTTATGCTTTACCATAGATCAGTTTAATATACTTTTAAAATCCTATAATCCATCTTTGTTCTTTTGTGCTTTTGTCAGTTTGTCATAATAGAACTGTCATCTCATCACTTCAAAGTTTCTTTTTTTTTAATTGGACACAATATCTTTATTTTTATGTGGTGCTAAGGATTGGACCCAGTGTCTCACATGTGCGAGGCAGGCACTCTACCAATGAGCTACAGCCCCAGCCCTCAAAGTTTCTTTTTAATATTTTTTTTATTGTTGATGGACAAATAACTTTTTATTTTATTTTTATGAGGTGCTGAGAATCAAACCCATTGTCTCACACATGCTAGGCACGGGCTCTACCACTGAGCCACAACCCCAGCCCAGTTCCAAGTTTCTTGCAACCCTGTTCATCAGATGCATCAAGAAGTTCATGCTGGAAAGTTCTCCTAAGCTATATTCCAACATTTTATTTTGATATAAAAAGGATATTAAACAATGTTGGTATGCTCACCAATATATGATAATTCTCTTGTGTTGCTGGTAGTTTTGGAGCTCACCTCTGGGTTCATTAGATCATGTGAATCTGCCAGCCTGGACTTTTGTTTTTGAAAGAAAGGCATTATTCATTTGTTTTTTATTAAGAAAAATATGCAAATAAATTTTGAACGCTGACAGAATAATGCAGACATGTGTTTGTTTCTGTATGTGTCTCTGACGCTATCAGATCTGATAAAAATATTTGTTTCAGTTGCTTATGGCTTAATAGGTGGCCTTGCAAGTTGTAGGACTAGAATTTCTGGATTTTCATCCCTTATATACCTGGGTAAAGTGCCTGTGGCAAGTGGGCACAATTGGCAATTTTGGTTGCATCCAATACAACTCATATGCTATAGTATGAATTTTAGTCACATTGGCTAGAGTATTTTTTGTTCTTTATAGATATAAATGATAGTAGAGTATATTTTGACATTATGCATACATGGAATATATCTTATTCTAATTAGGATCCCATTCTTGTGTTTGTACATGATAGTTACCATATATCTTGATGGACACTTGCCTCTAAAATGCTTGTAGCAAAGCTCAGTGTCAAGAAGGAAGTCAGTGAAGGGCCATGTGTAAGTTTGTACTGATGTATTCACATTTGTATTAGTCATTTTTTTGTTTTGTTTTTGTAAAAAAATACCTGAGAAAATCAACTTAAAGGAGGAAACATCTATTTTGGTTCATGATTTCAGAGATCTCAGTCCCTGGTCTGCTGGCTCCATTGTTTCTGGCCTTGTACTGGGGCAGAACATCATGGCAAAAGGGCATGTAAAAATAAAGCTTACCTCCTGATGGCCAGGAAACAGAGAGGGACAGAAAGACTGAGAGGAAGGGGCTCAGGGACAAAATATGTCCTTCAAGGGCATGCCTTAGAAGACATACTTCCTCCAATGAGGCCCTGCCTCTCACTAATACCAGGGACTGGCAACCAAGTCTTTATAGCACATGGCCTTTAGGGAACATTTCAAATTCCAACTATGATAATCTATATACACATTTTCTCAGACTTGAATGGAGGCCTGGATGAATAGAAGAAAAAAAAAACAGATGAGAAAGAGAAAGGTAATCCTAGTACTCTGATAAAAGGAAGTTTAGGTTCCTTGGTTATCATGAAACAAGGGATTTCTTTCTTACTGCTGATGAATTTGAATTATAATTACAGAGTATTGGTAAGCCACATTAAGTCCCAAGGGCTAGATTAAAAATACACACCATTCAGAGAAACCATTTGAATATTTCCTGAAAAACATAGCAGCTAAATATGAAATCAATTTATGAACAGATATAAGCTGTTGTTGGTTGTCCATTAATTTTAGCTATTTCTCCATGATGCCAAAGATCAATTTCTGAAAGTGAAACGAATGGCCTGTGGCTAGATGTAATGTGTAACTCACTTATAGGTTTCCTTTCTGTTGTAGTAGTGAACAACAACAGTTGAACAGGTTTTTGATTTGGTTCCTAGAAAATAATGGAGCTTTTGTACAATTCTTGAAATAGAGCCTACAGCCAGCCCAAACAAAATAGTCCCTTTCAAAATCTTGGAAATAATGACATCATAGGCAGATTGAACCAGCAATCCATTAATAGTATCCTTTGTGGAAAGCTGTCTCAGAAGAGGACCTGGATTAGTAAATTGGTATTGTTTACAAACATAGCATAATAGAATGCCCTTTTTTTTTCTACATTTGTGGGAGAGCAGGAGACCCCTCCCATTTAGGAAATAAATACTATGTTAGCCGTGAGGCTTCCTCACAGGTCCCTACTCTCCCTTTCCACTGATTCATCTCTGTAAAAACATTTATTCCAACTTTTCTTATAATCTCCTGATGGGTTAAATGGAATCGACACAATTCCAGTTTGGTAGGAAGTAGAATGAGCTGCCATATAAGCTAGGTCCTTTGCAGATCACCTTTGATACTGACCAGAGCATGTGTGTATGCTGTTGACCTTTTGGTTAAGAATTTCTGGTGCAATATGGAAGAGTATAGTTCAAGTTTTATATCCCAAGCAGTCCTTTCTTCTCATCTGAAAATATACCTGGTCAAGTAACATCAACATAATCAGCTGCCTGAAAAGAATCAGGGCATCTACCTGCTTCTCTGGTTAGAGAATGTAATTAGGAAAGAAAAAGGCCACTGTGTGGTGAACCACACCTACTTATCAAGAACAAAGGAGCGTAGAATTTTAAATTACAGAGTTGTCCTAGAACCCTGGCTGGCCCAGACTCTTGTTTGCCTTATTATGCAAGATCAGCTTTGTTTTTTAAAAGAGGTCATGTGTGTTTCTGTGACTTCTATCATCTTAAGTAATACGTCATCAGAAAATACATATCATCTAGAAAATGGTGGCTCTCTATGCCTGAGAGACACATTTTTTTTTCAGAAATCTGTCTTCTAGGTATTTCTTTTTATATGCTCAGTTCCTTTCCAATAACTTTCTTATTTCATTTTACCAAGGTAGATTTTGTGTATCCCAAATATGCCTTATATTTGGGAATTATTTTTGAACCCAGAAAAGTCAATCTGGTAGCAAATTCTTCTCAGTGGCTACATTAAATCCATCAGCCTCTCAGATAAAAATTAATGCCATTTGTGAAGTGAGGCTTAAACTGACTTTTTGTCTGGAGAAAGAATGAATTTAAAAGAACTAAAACTCAAAATGCAAAAGAGAATGTAGACATTAGCATTGGTTTCATATTCTTGTTAAATATTTACTAATACCATTAATTAGTATGTATGCATGCACTTCATTCTTGATATCATAGATATACCTACATTGGAAAACGTGAGGCTTATCAAATTGTTGGTAGTGATAAAACATTTATCAGTGAGTACTTTCACTAATGCACTGACTGAAAAAAAATAAAAGAGTTGGTCTTAATTTGTTAAGATAATGCAAGGCATGGCAAAGCAAAAGAAAAGAGATCTTGTGTCCAAATCAAAATCAAGTCAATCATTGTTAGTTGACAGCCACCTGTGTAGGAGGAGAAGATATTAATTAATTCTAGCCTATTTGAGTAATTATAGACTGTGTATTTGAGTGAATTTAAAGCATAGCTAATTTTTAAAAATTCTCCACAAAACATGATATAACTTAGCTCTGACAACTGAAAACAATCACATTGTAACCATTAAAGGGCTAAAGTGAAGATTGTGAAATGTGAGAGTATTTCCTCATTTCAACAGTTAATGAAGAGACCCTGGCTTTTATTATTCTTGTACCTAGGTTCGCTTCTAGTAAATGTCAGAATAAAGTAATGTGGTTGGTTGTATTTGGAGGAGTTCTTATGTTCCAAATTAGTGCAGGGTACTACTTGATGAATTTACAGAGATTTCACACTAATGGGATTTGATTTTCCTTGTATTCAAACTAGGAATTCTCTTGGAAGTTTTTCTTAGTACTTGAATTGTGCTGGCAAGTGTTGAAGTATAATGAAAGGACTTGAATTAGAGTTGGAAAACACCTGAAGACAAACATTTCCTTGCTAGGTCCATGCTTTTCCAGTTCACATTATCCTCCCAGTAGGATGAAGCCTGAATGTACTCAAACCTACACTCAAAATAGTAAATAATAATGAAGTTAAGCCTGGGATTGTGGCTCAGTGGTAGAGCACTTGCCTAGCATGTGTGAGGCACTGGGTTCAATCCTCAGCACCACATAAAAAAAAAATTAATAAAAAAATAAAGGTACTAAAAATAATGAAGTTAACAATAAATAAATTCCTAAAACCCAGATTGAATCTTACAAGTCTCTGTCAACTCCCTGTTGTTCCTTGTTTTAGGACATAAAATGTAACAGGAAATAAGGTTATAACATCTGTTCAGGATATGCCCTCTCCTCTGGATCTCCTTTTTATTTATGGTGACATTCAGTCTACTTTCATCTTTTACTTGCTTAGGAAAAGAGGGGGCATTTTTTGCCCTACCAGTACATCCCAACTCTGGTGAAAGTACCAGATCTATGGGATGTTTTCTGAGTTTATTCCTATAAATACAGCAGAGACATTTTGTAAATCAGGTACACACTAGTAAGAAACAGGTACCAAAACCATTGTAATGTAAAAGCAGCCAAAAAATCATGGTTGTGGGCCATTAAAAATCAACAGCCAAACCTTTGTCAGTTCCATACTCTCAGGAGTTTGTGCCTCTTAACCATTATGATCATCAGGATGGAATCTTCAAAGAAAGGTTTAATGTGGTTCATTAAGAGACTGGACAGCAGAAATGTGTTTGTGTATACATATTGAATTGTCATTAATTGTTACTGTCACTTTCCTCACTTAGATATTATATTGTTGGTCTTCCAGGGAGGCAAATCTCTTGGTCCTGAAGAGAAATCCCTCAAGTTGATTCACATAAACCTAAGAAAACATGAGACTAAGGCTGTTGTTTCTAATATGTTAGAACCTCCATATTTACTATATTTGGTTTGGAATTCTCTTTTCTTAATTCCTGTTTCTTCCTGCTTTTCTTTAGGAGCTGTGAAATCAGTTGCAACTGAAAATGTCTGACAGTCTGGATAATGAAGAAAAACCCCCAGCTCCCCCATTGAGGATGAATAGTAACAACCGAGATTCTTCCGCACTCAACCACAGCTCCAAACCACTTCCCATGGCCCCTGAAGAGAAGAATAAGAAAGCCAGGCTTCGCTCTATCTTCCCAGGAGGAGGGGATAAAAGTAAAGTATCAGTGGTCGGGCATTGAAAAGGGGCTAATTTATTATTTCATTGTCACTTTTTTTCCTCATGTAGTCATTTCTTAAGCCATTGGCTGTTCAGGGCCTGCCTGCCATTTACATCTACATCTTCCAAGGTTGCTTTTTTGTCAGAGGATCATGTTTGATGGACTTACTGTGGGTCGACAGAAAAATATATGTATGCTATGTTCGCTTTTCAGAGAAAATTGAATTCATAGAGTTAAGTCATGGGGAATCATAGCAATGGTATTGTCTTGAATATATAAACAGTGACTTTCTGATAACTTAGACTAGAATTTACAATAATACCTTCGTAACTGTAAGTTGTCCTTTTTGAAAATTTGAATATAGGTGATTTTACTTCTGTATATGTTTTTGGGAACTGAACATATTCAACTGAGTGTATGGGAGTCACTCCAAGTCACCACAGTGTTGTCTCTCTGACTGTGTTACAAGGTGGGAAGAAACCGAGTCATTCGTTTCTTCTTTTGGTCTTCTACCAGTGGTCTCCTACACAATCAGCCTCATGTGCACTGAGTATCACAATATATTATCATTTATCCATGTGGTGTTCATAATGCCATTTTGATGCTTAAATATCATATGCTAAACATTTGTGACATTTGGGGATATAAAATTCCTAGTAAACAACTTTCAGATTGTATTAATAATCGTAAAGCTGGAACATGGTTTCCATAGATGTGATTACTGAGGCATATATGAGTAAAGCCGGTACAAGGCCATTGGCATCACAGAAAGTGGCCAAAAGGGTAAGAAAGGTGATGTCTGTAGAAGAGAAAAAGGCACATTCTTGACCTGCTTCTTCAATGAAAACAAGTAGCTATATAGGTTGATTATATGGTGTTAGTGAGTCAACAATGGATATTATAAGGACAATTGAAACTCTTATCATATGCCTACAAGGTACTTTATATCTTATGCCTGAAAGATGGAAAAGAGGCAAATTACATTAAACCTCTGAATTGAAGATAAGCAAATGAATAACAGAACACTTTTCATGCAAAGGATCTGTGACCATACAAGAGGAGTTTTAAAAATATATATATATATTTACAGACACTGAAGTGGATCTGGGAAAAAAATTGCTTGCAGCAAGGGATGGTATGAGGATTAAAGGTGTGCCATGACCTAGAGATCAAGTCTTGTGTGACAGTGGTGCCAAAGAAAGGATGTTCTATGTTGTATCTGCTGCAACTGTAGAAAGCGATTGAGGGAAGGGAATTACATGCCTGCAAAAATCCTTTGGTGCTATTGAAATTGGCATGCTTTGGGAGCCCTTGAATAGTCCTGCTTGCCATTTTGAAGAGCAAGAGCCAACTGAGACTGATATGATGTTAGCAAAAACAGAGGCTGACATTTTGGTTTTGGGGCAGTACTTCAGGTGATATCACGGTGAAACCATTGCTGCTGTACAGATTTCAGGGGGAACAATTGAGCTAAGTTTCCAGTGTGCTGGCATGCAAACAGAAGAGTTTGGATGACTCTTACTCCCCTCAAGGAATAGTTTGAACAGTGATTTTTTTTAGATATTCAAGACTACTTAAAAGAAAAAAAATTATAAATTAAATTCCTGTTCATTCTTCATACTCCANTTTTTTTTTTTTTTTTGGAGTGCATTCCAGGAGCTGAATCTTGGTATTAGAGCAATTTAGGAGGGAAAATTTGGCACCATTTTTTGCTACTTCACTATAGAAAGGATTCAAGATTTAGACCAGGAAAGGAATATCCTGGACAAGCAATTTTACTTTATTTTATGGAGCCTGTGAAGTGTGTGACTAATCAGGTTTCTCCTTTGTTGACTACTGGAGAGTTTAGAGCCAAATGTGTGGTTCATGCATAGCATTTGTAAAAGGACTCCATGGTATGTATGCACTTTGTATTAACTGTCTTCCAGGCTCCATTCTATTTTCCTGTGTTTTTGATTTTGTTTGTTTTGCTTTTCTTTTACTTTCTTGTCTACATTGAATTTATACTATCATGTTGTATTTGGTGTATTCTTATAAACCACCTGACATACATTTTGGAACAAGGTGAGGAATACATACATGAATGAATAAACATATTCAATACATTAGTAAATAAATCAATAAGGAATAGGCAATGAGGCAAATGAATGCAGCCAGGACTTTGAAAATGGCATAGTGTCTCTACAAATGATCGACATTAAGGATTTGCAGCTTGGAAGAACATATTGGAAAGAATCAGGTGAGGCTGCATTTAGTGGTGACATGTTCTATGTGACATTTGTGTCTTCTGAAGTGTGCTTATGTGTCTTGTGCTGCTTTGAGCATTAGGTATGTTTTGAAGGGCTGTGTCTGTAGAGAGCACAGTTCATGTGCATTTAGTTTGTGGAGAATCCAGAGAGAATTGGGAACTTGGTGAGCTGAGGAATGATGGATTGTTCCCTCTTCCTGAGCCTACTAGGGGATAGTTTTGTATGAATCAAATCAAGACATATAGGGAATGATCAATTATTTACTGTCTGGTAACTGGGTGCCAAGCAGTGTGTCAGGTACTATACATGCATTCAGTGTTAATCCCTATAGCTACTCTGTATTATCCCCTTTTTACCAATGAGGCAATCTAATCTCAAAGCATTTAAATAGATGGCCTAGGACCAGATAGCAAAGGAAAGAAGCCAGAAATCTCCTAAGTCTTCGTGACTCTAAACCCTGTTTATTTTCCACCCTCCTATATTATATCGCCTTGCAATGTGACAAAGGGACTATGTGGTAAACTATGTTCTTAGCATCTGAGGCCAGTAGTGGCTTTCATTTTTCCTTAAAAAGACTCCAGTGTACTTTGAAATGTGTCTGAATTTCAGAAAAGAGGATTTTTTAAATAACCACTCAGCAGGAAAGAAAGAAAGGAAGAAAATTCATATTTGTTTTAAAAGAATTGATGGTGAGACAACATTATTCAGAATAGAGATGCTAACATTCGATTTGGAGTTTTGTGTGTTAGATTATCATTGGGGTGTATGCTTCATAAGCTTACATGTTGATTGCTTTAGAAAGTTGAAGCTCTAAATGGGTGTGCTCACAAAATGGGCAAAAGTTCTTAAAGTGGTATATAGTTTTGTAAATGTATCCAGTATATATTGCTGTTCTAATACCAAAGTATGTCATCTTCTATATACCCCCCACAGCAGGAAGCACTGCTGTATAACAATTATATTAAAGAAAACTCACAAATATCCTTTATGGTTTTGTTAATCAAATGTCTTGATCAATGCACATTACTTATTTTCATCTAAATAATGCACAATAAAATATACTTAGTGTGATAACAGTATGCAATCTTTCTTTGGTGATGCCAAAGACCCTTCAGGATCTTGAGGTAGCCTAAGGTGATTTCATGTCACCAAAAAGTGTGGGAGTCTAAATTAATTGCGGGTTCTGTTATCAGAAAGTCATATGTCAGAGATTGTTGCTTTCATTCCTCTTCTCCAAATGTAGCCCATATTGCTGAGCAGAGTACTTTTCAGAGACCCTTGCCCTGTCCTTTGGGAAGCCTGGAGGGCATAACTTCTTGCTTGTCCTCCAGGAGAAGACCCTCCTATCTGCTTGTTCACTCTTAGAAGTCCACTATTGAAGTAGGAAGAAGGTGGGATAAGGATACCCTCTTCCTATCTACCAGGGCCTGAATTTCTACTTCATGTCCGTTAAACAGGGAAACTTGGCATGAATATGGTAGCCCACTTAAAACATAACACAGCTAAATTGAAGAGAAACATAGAATGTGGGATTGGAGAGTATATACACTAAGGTAAAGAGGAAATAATATTTGTGAAGCAGACTAAGAAGTGAAGAAAATACAGGGGATGGATAGGAAGACAGAAAAGCTCTATATCACATATTCAAATGAAGTGTTGCAAAGAAAGAAGCAATGATAATAGCTATGACAATAGCCTAAAAGATATGAAGTTGCTTTCCTCCTTAGAACAAATGAGGCCTTTTTCTCCTCTCAAACTTGTACTATGTAAAACTATACACATGATCAGAAGTATCATGCTAGGACATTGCTTCATCTTTGCATTTTACTTTCAAACATTTTCCATTGAAATTATTGCATGGGTGAATTGAGCATAAGTGAGCAGGGAGTCGGTATGTGTTGCCTAGACAGAGATGAATAGGTGGCAAACTTCTTAATTATCTCCCAGAATGATTATACTTGCTTAATGTTTTTTTTTTTTTTTTTAAGATGATACTCCTGAAGGTGACGGCTACCTGTATGTATTTGTGGGGGCAACTAAAGGGCTCACATGGGGCTATCATTTCCTTTCCTCCATTCCATCATCCTCATGATACATCCAACCCATGAATTAGCCTTATAATTGCTCTTGAAGAATTAGGTACCACTTTGAGTTTTTATTTGTATATACTGTTTTCCATAGCCACTGAAGACCTGGCAGGAAGAAATAGACTTAATATTCCTCCTGAGGGAATAGAACTAGACAAAAAGAAATTCCAGATGGACTAATTAGATGCTATGGATGACAGTAAAATTTTCTAGGTTCTGCATTGGGCCTCTTAGGGATTTATGTGAATAATGGACCTTCCATTATCAGCTTTCCCAACTCTAAGCTTCTAGGATTTGCCAATATGATAAATGATATTATGATACAAAATAGCGAATATTTAAAACAACCAAGTTCAATCCTCTTTCTTGGTAGTTCTATTCCCAAGGACATCATTCATAGAATGGAAGTGCTAGGTTTAAAAAGTTTCACATTAGTTTCCCAGCAAAGAGTCATCTTGTTACTTAGTGCATTGCTAATGAGAAGATGTATTTTGGAAGGCCATTATGGGGGTATTATGATGTTTAAAGTACTTTCATATCAGTTACTTCTTCAAACCTCCTCTGCTATCCCATTTTATAGCAGAGATGTTAAATGATTTCTACAAATTTGCCAACTACTTAATAATAAAATAAGGCAGACCTAGAATTTATATCCTCCAACTAGTCTAGTGGTAGAACATTATACCACTTACCATAAAATGAGAGAAACCTAACTTGTTTTTGAAATAGGTTTTAACCAACAGAATATTGAAAATGGAGTTTTTAATGGAAGCAGGGGAAAACTAGGTGGATGGGCAATTATGACAGTAGTCATTCCTTTGTCTTTTAAGTAATTTCTCCTGAGGGCCTAATTTGCTAGCAGGAGGTTACCAATCTTTGTTTTAAAAAAAAGTGAAATTCATTATTCTCCTATTCCTGTGTTATTTAGTGGGGGATGGCTTTTAAATGATTTTCTATTACAAAAAATAATGTTTGATGCTTATAAAATTGAAATAGTAAATAACTATTTTAAAATAGATAATTTTCCATTGTAGTTACCACATAATACTTTCAGATACTTCAATGGGAGAAATAAATTTGAAGGCCCGTTCAATGATAGTCTACCCCAAAAATGTGAAAACCAGAGAATTAATCTTTCCCCTGTGTAAGGGAAAATATGCATCTCATAAATCCAGGAGTTAAGAAATTCTTGTGGGTCCTTGCTCATACCACACCCCAAAAAAGGGTATTTGTTTATAGAACAGATGTAACAGGGATTAGAACCTTGACAAAAATCAGCCCCTCTGACACTATTGCTCTCACAAGGAGAACCAACCTCTTTGACACTGCCTTGCAGGACTTCTGTTGTACTATTCAGGGATACTTATTTTTACCCAAGTAGAAGGAAGGCTTCAGAATGCTTCCTTCTAGAGGGTTATGGCACAGTGTGCCCTATGACCCACAAATCAAAGGATGGAACAGAATAATATTTTCAAAAAGTAAAAAAGGCGACAAACTCAGTATTTAATTCACTTTTCTGATAATTAAGCAGACACTAAAGTGTTTTAATTCTTGTAGCCCACAGAGACAACATTTTGTAAACAACTTTTGTGGGACATTGACTAGCAGTCTTTTAGTGACACAGAAATCAGTGAACCACTAAAAGTATCTATCACTGAGCTGAAGATTCACCAAGTCACTAAGTAGCATCTATTTGGAAAAAGGAAGGTTGGCACACAAAGAATATGGATGGTCTTTAAAAAATACTTTTATGTCATTCCAAGATTACTTATCCAGAACAAAATTTAGGAACATTGAGATGAAAAACAGACCTTTAATATGATGGATCTCTGATCCAGCCATCCCACTGCATATGCCGGAACTTGCTTGGCTTCTTCTGTACAAGTTGTTTGGTTCCAGGACTATATAACACTGGATAAATAGACTGTAGCTCAGCAGCACAAAAGATTGGAGGAAGGAAAAGAGCTTCTGATTTCAATCTAGAGGTAGTGGGATAAGGGTATCTCTCAGGAAAGATTCAGACCCATCAACTCCAATATAAGTCTTCTAACAAAATGCTTTATTAGACCTCCTTTATCTCTAGGGATTCCTTGAAAGACCATGGTAGAGATATAGGCAACCAGGCAACAAATCAATCTGAACTGCATGCTGACTTTGAGCACAGATCTAATTTATTATCTCAGGTTAGAAATCAGATATAAGAGAACCTTGAGTATGCTTTTAACTGTTGTATCATTCACCCAGAAAATATTTGTGTCTGCTTTTTACTTGCCTCATTCTATGCTAAATATTGTGAAGGATACCACATATGAGAAAAGGTTCCTTATCTTCAAGTAATTTTCAATCTAGTTGTAGAAATAACAGGAAATGCTCCATTAGTGATCTTAAAGGCAACAGATACACTGGTAGGTTGTCTTCCCATTCTACACCCTTCATATCTTCTCCTCAGCCTGAGAGAAACAGTAACCATCATGAAGCCTGCCCCCACCATGGTCCATGTACCTTAGCAGCACATAACTACCTAGCTTATTTCTGGAAAACCCCTTTTCAGTTGGCATCCATCTGCTCAAAACCTTTCGAAGCACAGTTTTTATTACTATCTCCAATTTCATCTTCCTCTCCTCTTAATTTCCCATATGGTTGCTATCTATTTACCCTTGTCTTCTCACTTCTACATTCATTTGCTATATATAGTCCAACTTCTAAGATTTTGTTCTGTTTTCTTACTTCAGATAGTTTACCCTCATGTATCTAACAAGTTTTTGACTCATCTCTTAAATCTTGTGTCCTCCAGTAAGTCCTGACTGTCCATTACAGATTACGGTGACTGTTTCCCTTTTGACATGCATTTATATTAAAGCATTTACACTCTATTCTTCACAACGTAGCACCTAATTTTATTTTGTATTATAGTATTGGTTGTTATTTTGTTTCTTAAGCTTATTTCCCCAATTACTTTCCATTACTTGAGTTCCTAATGAATCATCTAGTGTACTCTGTCATTACATTGATGCATAATTTAACCTCTAGTTGATAACGGACTCATGAAAAAGAAGCTGAGGTAGTAGCAAGAGGTTGCTGTTCCTTAAATCTGGGGTTGCAAAATGCTTGCCTTGGAGAACTAGCCAGTCTGTGCATTTTTTTCCCTTTGGAAAAATTCTTTCCACACTTAAACAATATGCTTTATATAATACTTTGCTTTTAGCTTTCTTTATTAATGTGGCTTTAAATGTTGCCCTTGCCATGTAGAGCACAACATTTTGTATGGTTTCTGTTGCTTTTTTTAAAAAATATTGTTTTGTGCTTTTAGACTAAATTTATGTAGGAAAGCTTTCTGTATGTCTGTCTTCTGTCATTCCTTTCCTTTTCCTGTAAGCTCTGTTTTAAAGGAGTTAGAAAGTGTTCTAAAAAGTAATACTGGACATGCAGAAATGAGATCTAATGAGAAGACCCAGCAAAACTTCCAGGAATTTTAGGGGAAGATGACAAACGGAACCACGACAACAGAGAAAACTCAGGTGACAGTTTTCTACAATGCTATCAGGAGGAAAACATAGCACCATCCATGGATGTCTTCTGGGGAGAATTCATTGCTTTGCTGTACCTTGACCCCTGCCCTGCTCTATTGCCAGTATATGCATGTGGCATCTCACAAGAGATGTGTCTGAATGGATATATAGTCAGTGTGGACACTGTTGGAGAAAATATCAACAATGCCACCAACAAAATGCAATTACAAAAATAACTCTTAAACATATTCTCTTTTTGCCTGGCACTCTTGGAAGATCCAGGTCATTTTTTCCTCATCCATGAACACATCATAGCAAATAAGCATCAACTGTCTCCATATATTGGGTCTCATTTCATATAAAGGTCATTTATTTGTTCATTCATTCGTTTGTTCAGTTATTCATTAAACATTGAGTCTGGTACTGTGGTGATGTATAGAGATGAATAAGTCCCAGTCCTTCCTTAAGTAACTGAGAGTCTAGTAGGGGACACAGACATGCGAGTCAATAGAGTTTAGTGTGGTAAGTACAAAACAGAAGTGAGCACCAAAGAGGGGGCATCTATTCAGGATTGAAGGGAGGGAGGAGATGTTAGAAGGCTTCCTGGAGAAGGTGACCACTGAACTGAGGTGAGTCTTAAAAAAGAGAATAGAACTGGCTGAGTAAGGCATAATGCAGTAGCAGGTTGAGTTTCTATGGCTACAACTACAAGAAATTCAGAATAGCCAGTGCAAAGAGTCAGTGTGGGAGTAAGTGGGAGATGAAGCTATGGGAGTAGTGTGGGACTAGATCATGGAGGATTTATATTTGCTATACTAAGAGCTTTGAATTTGCTTCTAATGACAATGAAGGGAATGTTTTAAGCAGGAGGAATGATATCTGATAAGTGTTTCAAAATATCACTCTAGCCAGAGGAGGAGGAATGGGTTTGTGGTGAAGTCAGGCATGTTAGCCTGTTGGAGACATGCAAGTGGGAAATGATGGTGGCATAAGGGCCAGTATCATTAAGAATAGGTGAAGAAATCCAGAGGGAATACGTTGAAAGGAGACTTAATACAAGCAGGTTTGGGAGAGAAGAAGCTAGAGAAGTGTGAAGTAGGAAACAAAGGGGGGATTGTAGTTTCACATTGTTTCAGGTGGGACAATAGAATAGAGATGTTCAATAGCCTATTAAGTACAGGGGGGTTGGGATATGGCAGAGAAATCAGAGCTGGAAGTACATATGGGGAGTCAGTACTGTAGATGGTGATTGAAACCATGCATGTAGAAGAGATGAACCAAGGAGAGGTGTTTGATGGCAAGACATGAGTACCTGGGACAGCTCCTAGAGCATGCTGTTTAAAGAACCAACAGAAAGAAGCTCCTACACAAGAGACTGAGAAGGAAAACCCAGAAAAATAGAAATTGACTCTAGGAATTAGTTGTGCAAAAGAAAGTGCAGAGGAATTTGTTTCAAGAAGTGTGTGGTCGGGGCTGTGTAGATGAGTGGAAGAGCACTTGCCTAGCATGTGTGAGGCTCTGAGTTCGATTCTCAGCACTATGTATAAACAAATGAAATAAAGGTCCATTGACAACTAAAAAAATTTTTTAAAAAGAAGTATGTGGTTAACCATGTCAGTTTTGACTGAGGTGACAATGGTTTTAAGGACAGAAAAGTAGCTCCTGGTCAAGGAGGAGGTTCAGGGAGTCATTACAATGATTTGGAGAGTGAGAGCTTAATAACTCTAAAATACTTTTTCAAAAAGTTTAACCTAAAGAAGAAAAGGCCAAATGTCCGTAAAACTTAGAGAATAATGTGAGGAAGCAGAAGGCTAAGAGAAATCTTAGCCTTTTAAGCCCAAAACACCAGTAGAGAGAAAGGGAGTGAGAGATGAAAGAAACAAGAAGAAATGGATGTAATTGGTGGAATAAGATCCCTGGAGAAGTGAGAGGACTGGGATCTAGAGCACCAGTGGAGAGAGACACCTTAGGTGGAAGGAGTCACCTGTTTCTAGTGGGATGGGAGGAGATATGCATATATAGGCATCAGTAGCACCTTCTTATCTCCTCCCATCTATAGGGGCATCCCATATATAGGGTACTGATTCTTATATATGCATAGGAAGGTTAAAGGAATTGATATCAGAAGAGTTCCAACTGAAAATTAACATTTTTCTTTGAAGTAGAACGTACATCATATGCTAAAAGTAAAGGAGGATAGGATAGAGCAGAAATTTGAGTGAAATTCTGGAATATTTGCTGAGAGAATTGGGAAAGGAAGTTAGTAAGGGGCAAGGAAAATATTGCTAAAAATCATTAGTGACCCAAATGAGATCTGTGATCTTCATAATAGCACCAGTCTACATGGCCACATGATATTTTATTCCTCAGCAACTCACAATGAACCTTAGTATAGAAGTGGAGAAATTTCATTGTTGGATTCTGTCAGGGTAGGGTTTGGCAGGACAAGTTCAACAATTGGTGAGTATTTCTAGGGTAGGGTGATGGCTTCAGACCAATTTACATGATTGACCAATACAGTCTAGGCTAGGAAAGAGCTGAGCTCGAAGAAGAGTAATATAGAAGTAAGGGCTTAAAAGGATTAGAAGTTTGGCAGGATGGGAGATGAGGCTTAGACCATAAGAAAACAGTGTGGAATATTTCAGAGAATTGTTTATTGTGAATAACAAAAAGGCCCAGCATAGCCATGTTTCTCCATTTTGTTTTTACATCATCAATAGAGTTTAGAAAGTCATCTTTCTAGGTCTTAGCTCCAGAAATCCTGATACAATAGGTGACAGATAAGTTGTAGACATTGGTATTTTATGGAACTCTACAGATTATCCTAATGGCCTTGGTTGAGAACCTGTGGCTTAAAGGATAGCCATGGGAGTAAATTGCAGAAGTGGAAGGAGGTAAAGTTCACTAGAGTCAAGGGAGGTCAAGGAGCCCTGAGGAAAGAGTGTTAAGGAGGTGCCCATTTATTGTCCATTCATATCTTATGTTTCACACAGTGATGGTAGTGTAGAGTATTGGAGGGAAAATTTGGAGCTAAAGTCCTCAGTGGATACAAGGACATGGCCAAGAAAACAAAGTTTCGATAACCTCAAAAGGAGAGGATTTTGTAGTCAAGTGCAGAAGTAATGATTTCAAATAAAGAATTTAGAGTAAACTGGGAGAAAGCCTACCCTCCCTGTTCCCCTAGGCCAATAGGCTTGGGATGAGGAAGAATGAGCATACTCTACCAGGTTATCTGAGGAAGTTGTTATCCTCATTGGATAGTGAGATTTACAGTATTTCTCAACACCGGCTATGCAATTGAAATACCTGAGGAACCTTAAAAAGTAAAGATGACTGGGCCTACTCCAGATTGACAGGAGTGGGGTTATGGCCTCTCCCTAAAAATAATTTCTCACATGATAGGCAAGAAACGAAGAGAACATTTACTGAAGAGGTTGAAGATGTAGGGGAGTTTGTTCTTAATGGGACAAGCTCTAGCCACTAGAGGGCAGGCAGAATATTGGACTGGGTATAGAGGAGATGATAGATGACTAGATGACTTTTCTTTCTTTACAAGGTAATGTAATAGAGAAAGCTGTCAGAATAAGAGACTCCGGAGAGATTAGAGTTACAACCAGAACTCATGCACAGCCAGAGGTTCCCAAGGCCAAATCTCATTTGCAATTTGTGGTTCAGCCAGCAATCTTTGGCTTTGTTCTGGGTTCCAATAGGATATTAGAGGTACACTTAGAAAGTGATACTCATTTGGGCTTCCATTCTTTGTGAATACTAACCTAGAGCTAATCAGGCTGGGTTTTAGCTTAAGACTCAGGGTAGGCTGAATTTTAATATAAATGCCCAGTACTCAGAATTCTCTGAGGGAGATAAAGACAATTTAGTGTTCCTAAAAAATAAAATAAACCAAAAATCCATTCTCATCTAGACGCCAGTCATTGAAATTTACTGAAGGATAAGGTCCAAATATGTTTAATTTTAAATATTCATAATAAGTAGTGTAACTATTAAGAACTTAGATTCTGGAGACATAGTGGGGACATAGGTTTAAACGTTGGCTCTGATATTTGCCAGCTGTATAACCTGGGCGTATGGCTTAACCTCTCTTAAGTCTTACTTTTCTTATCCATAAATCAATAGTAATACAACCATAATAAACGTATTCATAATATTGTTGTGGAGATCAATTGAGAAAACCATAGATATACTTTGCTCAAGGTGAATGTTTCATAAAGGATAGTTCATAAGTGTACAGACCCAAGGCAGGTGATGGAGAATGTGAGAATGATACTTGTTTTCCTGCAAATTTTAGCTAAAGAGGTAGGTATGTTATGTGACAAGTCAAAATATACATTGGGTGGTTCTATGGGAACATAAAAGAACAGGCATTTAACTTTGTCTGCAAAGGGAACACACTAAGGGAGTGGAAACCTTCAAGAACAAGGACTGCCCAGGGTTGTCAGTCAGTGGTAAAGCACTTCCCTCACATGTCCAAGGCCCTGGGTTCCATCCCTAGAACTAGAAAAATAAAAGGATGAAGGGAATCATCCACATAAAGCTGGGAAAAATATGTAAGAAACATGGCTTTCCAGGTCTGAGTCTAGCATGTATCAAAGCTTGGAGGCAAGAGAAAAACCTGGTCATGTAAGGAACATGGGATAGGTATGGATAGTGGGTTCCAAATCAGAGGCTGGAGAGATAAGTTAGGAATAGATTTTGCAGGCCCTTGGATATCATTCTAAAGAGCATGAACTTTTAACATTGATAGGGCAATGGTGGTGCATTTAAGGATCTTAAAAGGTGAGAATGTGATATATGTTCAAAGAGTAATGAATTGGAGGGGAGAAAATTGGAGGCAGTGAAAGGAATAGTAATGCCTTGCTTTGGACTAAGTGGTTAGTGGAGAAGAAAGAATGAAGTTTAGGAGATAGGATGAAAAGAAACTTGGTGACTAATTAATGTAGAAATAAAGTAGGAGTAAAAAATGACTCACAAAATTTTGGTTTTGGTTGCTGGACCACTGCTGAATTATCCAGTGGATGGAGTAAAATTTATGCGATCCAGGAAATCAGGGGTACCCAAAATATGAAAACTTTATGATTTTGCATATATAGCTTTTTAAATATTATTTTTTATTTGTAGGTGAACACAACACCTTTATTTATTTTTTATGTGGTGCTGGTGATCGAATCCAGAGCCTCACACATGCTAGGTGAGTGCTCTACCACCGAGCTACAATCCCAGCCCTGTATATATAGCTTTTAAAAGGACTTATTATCCATCATAGTAACATCAAAATATTTTGAACTTCCTTAACTTTTTATACTTTAATATTATTTTTATTTAACTTACATGTTGAAGGGAATCACAATCCCTTCCTTGCTTAGAGTCCCCAAAAGAGGACCCGTCTGTCTTTACTCCTCCGATTTGGATGATTGGTGGTTTCTTTCATGGAGATAGGGAACAATAGAGAAACGAATTTGGCTTCCTGCCTCTGTTATGCTTGGCCCTGAATGCAAGGAATGGAATGATTGGTCTGGTAAGATACTGGCAATCAGATGACCTTCTAGGGAAACACCATAAAGCCAATTCTGGGTATAACTCAGCCCAAGGGGAGTGAGTCAAATGCACGCCAATACTAATAGAGAAGTTAGGAGAGTTTATTTGCTGGAAATAGAGAACATGAATGCAAGTTGATATAAGGATTAAGATCAAAGTATGGGCTCTTAAACTGGAGTCCAGGAGAATTATGAACCTCTGAAGGTATATGCAAATATGTATACCACATTTTTGGATAAATTCCACAACTTTCTTCAGATATTTCATAGTAGACTGACCCCAAAAATGTTACGAAGAGCTAGTTACTATGAAATGAACAAAGCTTCTTCATCAGAATTCCTCACTTGCATGGGACTTTCAAAACCCTAATAGTGGCCCTAGCAATTTTATATTTATTTTTAAGTTATTTCTTAAAATGAGCCTGCCTCTCAAAAGTGTTTCATCCCACAATATCTGAATCCACCCCCTGTCAACCACAGATTAAGGAATTCTCTAACTTGAGTTAGTATCTGGATTCAATCCTGGAGGAATGAGTATAGAGAAAGGATTACAGAAGGACAAAGCCAGCATTAGGAAAGGCAGAAGAGAAAGAAATAATGACAAAGAAAAAATGATCACTGAGGGAGGAGGAAAGTAAGACCACATTGTCAAGGAAGTGGAAAGAGAGGTTAGCCTTGGAAGACAACAATCATGATTGTTTGATCTGGCTTTCTAAACAAATGAAAATGGTTGAACAAGTATAAATGGTAACTGTAGTATACGAACATGCAGAGGCATTAGGAATAAAAATGGAAGCTTTTACATCCACTGTTATTATGATATTCATCAATAAAGTAGACTTAGTATAAAAACAGAATCTATTCTAAGTTTAGGTTAGATGGAATATATACTTTTTAAAAAAATGAGTCCTACATCTATTTCATGCCAGGCAAGGGTTCTGAGTGGCTCTTGTCCCTCTGCCTCCAAAATTTTTTCCCCCTGATTCCGCATAGTCCTCCTGACTACTTGAATTTTCATATTACTGACCCATATCTCTGTTGTCTGGGTGAACATAGAGAGCAGTGTAAGAGAACGGAAAGAGAAAAGAAGCCATAAGCCTGATATTGATATGAAAGGTTTTCATTTTAAAATTTATCACATGTAACCTACAAAACCAGTAAGTAACCTGAAGTAATTTGTATATGGTTAATTGCATATTTCCTGTAACTTGGGCGAAGGGATCATCTAGTTTCAACTAGGTAAACCAGGTTCACATTGACTTGCTCAGTATTAGGAAGGTGAGTATTATTATTTTTTCAGTGTGAAATACACTCTTGTGAGAGATATATGCTCAAATCTGCTGATATGTCTTTTACTGATGCTACTAGAGACCATTTAAAAATGTTTCCATGGTACTTTCCTTCTGGGAATCATTTCCAGATATATTACTTTCCTTATAGTTCCTAACTTAATTTCTTCAGTAATGTTATCTTTAAAGGCATTTGACTTATTAAATACCAATACATTTATTCATAATTATGTCACCATGAAAAATCTGCTACTTGAGAAAGGCAATGATTTCAAATGGCTAACATGACAGAATATAATGGGGATATAAAAAATAGTTATGGATTAGAAAAACTAAACCAAAGACCTAATTTGAGGTTTCAAAAGCTAATAAAATTTATTCAGTAACAAGTAACATTTTTTAATTGTTACTGGGATTGTGTTGTGTGGGAAATGATTAAAAATGGTTTTAAAGATAGAAAAAGATTTATAACATCATTACTTGTAATAGTATGTTTGTTCCAAGAAGATTATGATACACTTCATAATGTAAATATGTAAATTGAGAAACTTCCAGCCACTTTAGCTAATGTTAACATGGAAAAAATCCATATTAGTTCTATAGATAGCTGAAGTACTTTTCTATTCTTTCTAATACTAAGCCTTAGCTTGACTTGAATGTAATGAGTTTCTTATTTGACCCGATAAAACCAGTTAAACACAATAAACTCACACCTGTCAATTTACTTCATTAGATTGGTAAATTAAATAAATCAACTCTAATGGAGGTTTTGTTTGAATTATATTTTATAAATTTTTAAATGATTTCAACATAATATTTTCATCTAAATCTCAGCCACTTCTACAAATAATTGGAATTTCTGGAATTAAGTATTATTAAAATTGTAGGGGAATCAATTGTCTTTCAACTTTAGAATTGTTTTGATGAACCTAGTTGTACACTTTGGAAGACAAAACTATACCCCAAATAAATGCATGTTAACATTTTGCCTTTAGCCAATAAGAAGAAGGAGAAAGAGCGCCCAGAGATCTCTCTTCCTTCAGACTTTGAGCATACGATTCATGTGGGGTTTGATGCAGTCACCGGGGAATTCACTGTAAGTAAGCTCCTTATTTTGTTTTGTAAGCCATGAAAAAAAATCCTTTATAAAAATAGTGTCAATCAAGATTTGCCATGTCCCCAAATGTCAGACTCAAAGTTTTTGATGATTCCAAGAAAAATGGACTTTTCATACACAATTATAGATGCAGTAGAAGTTGGCAACAATATTGACAAAATTATTTAGTTCCATCTTAACAGAAATATCTTATCCCTGTATAGTCTTCAAGTTGGTTGAAAATATTAATTTACCATAGCACAGAAAATGTAGTCTTGGTAAGGAGACCCTGCCTGAACCTGTTCTTTATTATGTGAAGTGAATCAGAGAATCATCTACTCAATTTGACCAGTGATGACAGTTGATCTGAATAATTCAGGCTTTACATTAGGACCTGAATTACACAGATGAGCTAACTGCACTAACCAAAAAGCTCTATAAAATTAACTTAATCTTCTATTTGATTTCAAGTACATAGATTATTTTTAGCATTTTGTTTTGTTTCTTGTGTTTTTTTTTTCTACTGGGGATTGAAACCAGTGGTGCTTTACCACTACTACATCTATAGACCGTTTTTTTTTTTAATATTATCATTATTATTTTGAGACAGGGTCTTGTCAAATTTCAGTAAGTTGCTAAGGTTAGCCTTGAATTTGTGATAATCCTGCCTCAACCTCCTGAGTTGCTAGGATTATAGGCATGTGCTATCATGCCCAACATTAGATTATTAATAGATACATTTTGTAGACATTCAAAACAACAAACTCCATGTTTCAAGGAGAAATACTGATACATCATGTACGTTTTAGTGGTTATATGTTTACTTCACACACACACACACACACACACACACACACACTTACTATGTATAGCAAATACCAATCAGAATTCTGTGGATACACCATAGCTATATATCAATCCATTCTTTGGATATGTAGTGCTCATAGAGCACAAGATCTCAGATGTATGCCATTTTATATTTTCTTTTTAAGAAAAAGATTTGGCACCTCTTTTAGAAAGGTGAGGGAAAAGATATTGCTAAAAATATTCCCTAGGAAGATCAACTACTTTTTTTTTCTCTGCTAGTAAGGAACTCAATCAAATGTGCTTTCTGAAACAATGAGTAATTTTGAATACATTTTGGGAGAAAATCTTTAATAGAACCATTACCATCAAATCTTGGCTTGTTAAACCAGAAAGAAATGTCAATATCAAACAGTTAAATTTCATTTCTCATACCATGATGGCTAGTGAATAGACTATATCATATGATTAAGCGATAAGAAAAAGAAGGAGCAAGTCAATTTGATTTGGAGAAGCAAATAATGCTATTGAATTGACAACCACATTATCTTATTTGTTCAATTCTGAAAGTAAGCTATAAGAATGAAATGCAAACAGTAAACATCTTGGCCTCATAAAGTGGTGTGGACTAATTAATCCTGTGTTCTCAGTAGTATGCAGAAGAGAGTGTTAGGAAATAATGCCACTGTAAAATTGAGATAGGTAGGATTTAATGAATTTCATCATCAAAGTCAGAGACATTGGGCTGGGGTTGTGGCTCAGTGGTAGAGCACTTGCATAGCATGTGTGAGGCACTGGGATGGACTCTCAGCACCACATATAAATAAATTAATTAAATAAAGGTCCATCAACAGTTAAAAAAAAGTCAGAGACATTACTCAAATGGTCTTGAGTTTGAGCCCAACCTTTATTATATTGTCAGAATATTCTCTTAGAGTGAGATGTGGTGGCACATACCTGCAATTCCAGCAACTCAGGAACCTGAGGCAGGAGGATGATAAGATCAAGGCCAACCTTGGCAATTTAGTGAGACCTTCTCTGAAAATAAAGTGTAAAAAGGACTGGGGATGTAGCTCAGTGGTAAAGTGCCCTTGGGTAGAAAAATATACATATTCTGTTAGGGACTTTTAGAAATATAACTTCACTATCAACACTACTATCACATTATCCCCATCACATAAAAGTAATTTTTATAATCTGGACAATTTTTACATTTTAAAGAGATTACAATTATTTTTCTGACATTTGAAACAGGAAAACCTCTCAAAATTTATAGAAATTTTATCTAACAACTCTTACCTATTTTATTTTTATAACTTTATCTTTTCAATTTTGACCCTTTTCCCCCTCTGTGTTTCTGTTTGAATTTCTCTTAGTTTTATTGTTGTCATCCCATATTTTTCTTTTTTTTTCTGATGTGAAAATTTTCTTTTCTAGCTCTTCCATGTGATATTTTGCTTCCTTCCAATGTTTTATTGTTTCTACTTTTTTCCAACTTACTTGCCATCTTGTGATGCAATCTCTCCATCTTTATCTTTTTGTTGTTATTGTTATTGTTACTAAGTTCTGGATGGAAATGAAGGAAGTGAATCACCACCATCTTGCTGACTGTAGCACTAGCTATTTTCATTTTGTTGTTAATTAGAATACAGTGAACCAATCAGAGGGATATGTGGGATATGTGGGATATATGGGCAATCTTTTCAATCATGAAAAATAGTTTGATACAACCAAATCCATTAAAACAATCCCCCACCAATTTTTAAATAAAACAACTATTTTGATGGAGCCAAATGACATAAATCTATTAACTATATAGACAGAAAGTAAATTTAGAAATATGAAGCATTTTACTGTCATCTTGATGATATTTTATAATGACGTACCCACTTGTAATTTTTAAATATATCAAATTCTGCCTATTTTTTACCATCTTAACATGATTTACATTTTCTATACTATTTATTTGTTTAACTTTTAAAATGCCAAATGATAATACACTGTAAAAAGTAATTTAATTAGTAGGATTTTGTAGGTCTTAATTGCCACAGTACCACTAAGTCATTGTGTTTTGGAAGGATCATATCACTAAATTTGATTATTGTTGTTGTTGAGGTTGAATGTTTAGCAATTTCTTGAATTGTTTAATCCAGTTGTCTTACAAAGGGCCTGGTATTTTGAATATTTGGACACTGGTTTGGTCTGTTGCTTTGGTGATTAAACTGTGGCTAATTGGTCTATATAACCTTGTATATCTGGTCATATACTTGGATGCTGTAGCTAAAATTAGGTTGGGAGGTGAGATTTTTTTTGGTATTAAATTATTACAAGTCCTTACCCTTTATATTACCATTTTTGTCCCAAATACTTCAGAACTCCCCTTTCCAGACCTCTAGACCTGTGACGGTCGCTTCAAGTCAATCAGAGGGAAAAATGGTATGAGTGATATAAATTATCTTTTCTTATGATAAGATAATGCTTGGCCTGTTATATCATGCTACCATTCTCCTGGGCTACACTGGACAATCCCCAGCTTGATGTACATCTACTTGTTATTGTATATATGGTCAGGAATTGATATGTGCTCCTGCTTCTGATGCTCTTAGGTCTCCATTAGCTGTCTAACCTTTGAGATTAGTGCCTCAATTTGGAGTAACGAGATGGCTTTCTGATTCATGTGCCTCTGTGGCATACGTTCAAATTTAAGTGTCAGGTTTCATTGATAAACTGGTTTGCCTCAACTTAGAAAAAAGAAATTACATAATCAGTGTAGTTATGTGGTAAGTATAGTTGTCTGGAAGATCTCCTGCAATTGACAGCATTTTTTTCTGCTGTCTAGTGATCACATGACTATTATCACAGAAGTTTAGAAGTACCCTGGGGATGTATAAATAACTGCAAATATTCTAATGAATATGGTAATGATCATGCCAGTGAAGTCTGCTTTAGTGGTTATGTGCAATGCATACCTGGATTTGTAACACTTAATACCTCCTTTGGCCATTACAGTATTAACCAAATGCTATTAATTGCACTTAGAATCAGAACTGGGATCATGCATGGGCTCCTGAGTTCCAATTTTTGGCTTAAGGCTTTAGCATCAAACTGCGTGATGAATGCATGTAAAAGTGTTGTTTCACTGTGCTTGGAGTAACCCCAAATGCCAGGAATCAAGGACATATATCCCAAATCAAACCAGTTGGGTCAAAGCATGTTTCTGTAGCATTTGAATATTTTTAGACAACGCTGTACCTTATATCAGACCTTATTTTCTGGGAAGTGGGATTTGGAACTGTAGTATTAAAATGTAAATTATTCATATATGGTCTGAAAAGAAATTGTTTCCCTTTCCCCAGTCTCAAGTGTGTAAGAATCTTAAACATAGAGTCTGGCTGTGTGGGAACATCCTTTACCTAGTTTTCTGTAAGCCAGCCATGACTTTAGCAATAAAATATAGAAGAATTACATCAATGAGAACAAAAATTCAGCATTGCCTTATATCCATTCTCTGAATTTTAGTCAGAGAGACACTTTCAATGTGAAATTTAAATTGGTTAACTAGAATTGGGAATTGAAATTTGTAAGTTAATCACATGGCCATTGGGCTACGTGTGATCACCAAGTTATATAAAAACAACTTACAAATTATTGTCAAAGCTTTTCATGATGCCATTCTTCTTCCCTCCAAATTCATGTTTCTGCTTTTAGTAATTTCTCCAATCATTTAATGGTAATTCTTATTATTGCCTATTTATGAAGTAAGCACCTGGCCAAAAGTGGAATTATAATTCCAAACTTTGGAACATTGTCGTTTTCTCTGTTCTCTTAAATCTGTTGTCCTGTAGCCTGTCCTGTCCCTGATTTAGTTAATACCTCCCTATTTTCATAACCGCCCCACTTTAAAAGGGACCCCCCCATTCAGACCCATTGGTTTCATCTCCTCCCACCTTCTAAGTTGTCCCACATTCTGTTTTAACTTTCTTTTCTTTCTTTATTTACGTCCATTACAGCCAGATCTCTATGGCTCACAGATGTGCCCAGGGAAGCTCCCAGAGGTGCGTCACAGGCCCAAAAGAAGCTTGCATCAAAGTGCTTCTTTGAGATGTCATAGCACTGCAGCAGCAGGTTCATGTGTGTGCAGTAGAGTTGTTGCTTGGCTTATCTCACTTTTTTGTTGTCATTCCCAAACTCTGGAGGCCCACGTCACACATTGTTTTGCCGAGACTTCATAGGACAAAGCCACATAAATTGTGCCTGGATGCACTTCAGGAATAGTGTGTCTGTTTCTCTCTCCAAGTTGCTCTTGGAGTTTGGACAATTATGAAATGGGGACGTAGGCTGAAGATGTAGGAAAGAATGTTGGATGCTTAATGCAAAACTAACTTCTCTGTAATTTTTTGCAATTCTCCTTGGTAAGATTTTCAAATACTCCCTCCTCTCTGCTCTAAATACTTCAGATTATTGTAAATTTTCACAAGGTTTTGGCATGGTTTTCATAGTCCCCAGGTTCTATGTGACCAATAAATGAAGTGGGGAGGAAGGGAGGGAGGGAGGAGAGGAGGAGGCATACCCTGGAGAAAGCTGCAGGGAAAATCCCCAAAGCAGCATTAATGTTTACTATTTAGCATCTCAATGGTCATTGCTCCTCCACAATTCTAGTTTGATCTCCTCCCAATTTGACTTTATATTAAAGCTGTAGTCCCAAAAAATTGAATTTTGTAATCACAAAGTGTAAACTGACCAAGGGTGAGGCTTTCCTTTTATTCTAAAGCATATTCTGATTGCAACATGCACAGAAATAGCTTATGTTATTCCAGTCATATAAAACCCATTGATCTGCACTATACTATGTTGTGCACAAATTTAGAGAAGTCTTGCTATGTCTGCCCTGAGTCACCAGAACAAAATAAGCTAAGCTGTAAACATCATTTCATGGATGAGCAGAGTCAATATGGAGGTGATTTTCATGCGCTTTTTTTTTTCTATCACAGTCATACTCCCACCCACCCTTTTTAAGTTGGATCCTAGTTTTACCTATGTGTTTTAATTAGAGAAGAGAATGATTGCATTATTAAGTTACTAACGTTAAATCTAGAATGTAACTTCAGTTTCCCAAGTGTAATCCTACAGGTAGCATGGGCTTCTTGGTGAAGAACTTTACTGGAACATGAAATTGCCACTGCCATATGTTCTCAGCTGCCATTTTTTCCCTTTGGTTGTCCACAGGGAATTCCTGAGCAATGGGCAAGATTACTCCAAACCTCCAACATAACAAAACTGGAACAAAAGAAGAACCCACAAGCCGTTCTTGATGTTCTCAAATTCTATGATTCCAAAGAAACCGTCAATAACCAGAAATACATGAGTTTTACATCAGGAGGTAAGAGAAATTCTGGTGCATCAAAAGGTAAAAAAGTCATTCTAGTCTTAGAATCTCATGATTAGAACAGAATGTCTGTAGAACTTTTGAAGTCAGTTCCAGTACCTTCTCTGAATGGATTCACCATAAGTAAACCAAAAAGACAAATTGGAATTTGGGCTTGATGTTAGAAGATTTATTTTAATTGGCTGTTTTTGCAGAACCCAAGTAGGGAAATTGTTGAGTGAAGCAGTAATGGTAAACTTGAATTAGCAATCACAATTCTTCTTAGGAAGATACTCGGTATCTTATGATCAGGCCTTGTGATGGGTTCATGAAGTAAGAGGTTTTGGATCGAACCATAATCAATGGAAATACATTGCACCCCTTAGACTCAATGATTTATATCATGATGACACAGAATAAATTTTGTGGTTGTCAGGTTACTTTGATCAGATCCCAATATCAGACTGAAAAAAGGAACTACTTCTTATTATTTAAAAAGATTGAAATAGCCATACTGCCAAATTGTGCTTTAATTTGCTAGTGTGTAGACCCGGCCTTGGTTTGGAAATTTGATGTTCAAATGTGCACTATAAACAACCAAAAGAAACCTAATCCCAAATAATACTTTCACATTTTGAGAAAAGTGATCTGGATCATCTCTCTAGTATAATTAAATATCCAAAGAATAAAGGGAATGCTATCAATAGTATCCTAGCCATAAGGACCTCCTGTGGCTTGTCATTGGATTTAATATAGGGCAGGCTTGAGATCTCTTTGGGAATAGTACAAGGATGTACTTGGAAGTGGAGGATTGTCTGATTTGGCCATGTCAAATATCAAAGCTCAGACTTGAAGGCACTTGGCAATTCATACACTAAGTGGGACTTTTTGATATGAGAGGATTATTTAACTACCATCCAATGTTAAAAACCTAAATTTTTTTTTCTAAAAAGAAAACCATTAAGGAAACATTTTTATGATATTTTAGTGTACCATGTGGAATGAAATGCCTGAGAGAGTCTGTTGATACATCAACAGTGTTTAATGCTTAGACAATAGGAATGGGCCTCCAATAGGCTATCAGAACTGAAAATGCATTCAAGAAATCATTTCAGTATAACCATTAATACCCTTCAGTTTCTCAGAGTTTGTTTTTTGCTCCAAGTAGTCACTGCTGTTTAGCACCTTATTTCTAGATGCTGAATTATTTTAACTTAAAAATATGAACTCCTGGGCACTATGGCAAAACTCAATAGTATCAGAGTTCCTGCATTATACTTAGCTGAGTGAAATTCAACATATGTTTTCTTTTTAAAAAATATTTATTTTTTAGTTGTAGTTGAACACAATACCTTTATTTTATTCATTTATTTTTATGGGGTTCTGAGGATTGAACCCAGGGCCTTGCACGTTCTAGGCAAGTGCTCTAACTCTGAGCCACAACCTCAGACCCTCAACATATGTTTTCTGAATGCTCTAGTGTGGAAACTGACTGACTGGAGAAGAGGATGAGAAGATGGGAATTTTTAAGGGAGGACAGAAGGAAGAGAGGAAAGAAAATAAATCATGGATATTGATGTATAGAATCATAACAGTTAGGAATAGGTAATCTTGATATTCCTCCTTATAGATGAGGTACACTGAAGACCTGGGAGCTTTTACTATAGGTTGTAAAATGACTTGGTGAGAACATGGTGAGGTTGTAATCGTGTGAGTTATTTTTTTAAAAAAGGTATCATTTGTCATAATGATATTTAATGCTAAATTGAAGAATTACCTTCTGCTCAAAGATATTTTTTTTTCTATTTTTCTAAATGAGGTCGTCTTCATGAAATAAAGGTAACTTTTTGTTTCTCACTTTTCAGATAAAAGTGCACATGGATACATAGCAGCACATCCTTCGGTAAGTGAAAAATTAAAGACTCTTTGTTATAATCAGGGTTCCCTAAGATCCAATAGAATATAATCGCATAATCCAGTTTTTAGATATAAAATCTTCACAAAACAGTTTTTAAGGGTATGACTTACATTTATAAAATTTCCCTAATTTTAAGGATACAACGAGTTTTAGTAAATTTATACACCTGTACTGCCATCACCACGATCAAGTCTTAGAATGCCCCAGTAAAATCTCTCATGACTGATCACAATTAATCCTCAGCCACTAGTTTGTGTATCACTAGATTGTTCCTTTTATTGCTGAGTAGTAGTATTCCATGGTATAATTATGACATTATTTGTTTAGTCACTCACCCACTGAAGACTTTCCAGATTATTTCCAGTTTGAGGCTATTACATATAAAGATACTGTGAAAATTCATGTTCATTTGTCTTTACATGGACAAATGTTTTTCTTTCTCTATGTATAGAATCTTAAAAATAAAAACCATATTAATAACAACTTCTTTTTATTGAACACTTAAAATGTACAATGTGGGTTAATATTTTATACTTGCTTCATCTTTCCTACAACTCAACTAAGATTTACTTTATAGATGAGGGAACTGAGGATAGAAATAACTTGTCTAAGGTCACAACACAACATTTTAGTGTAATTTATTTCAGCAGACTGAGGCACATTGTAGGAGGTGACTTTGCCCAAAGTCATGTAGGTGTATTGGAGAACCAACTGGAATAAATGTAACCTAGTTCTTGGAAGTGCTATAGTATCTGAAATAATATTCACATACATTAAAGAGGAAATGATCTTAGGCAAAGTTTCCTTTTCTATGAATTTTCATTCTAATACACTGATTGAAACTATTTCCTGACATACATGCTTCTTCAGGGGTAAAATAATTGACATTAGCAAAAGTCCCCTATTTTTTATCCAAAGAGTCATGGATTGCCAGGCTGATTTTTCCCTTTTTGTAGAAGAAAACTGTTGGCCTGCTTGAAATCACCCTGGGTGGATGTGACAATAGTAGATCATAAGTGGTGAAGAATAATGGCTTAGTTAGCCTTTAAAAGTTTTAGTTAGCATTTTATCACTGTGACTAAAAGACCTGACAGAAAAAATTAGAGGGAACAGTTCCTTTTGGCTCACTGTTTTAGAGGTTTAGTTCATGGTTTGCTCACTTCCTAGCTCTGGACCCAAGCTGAGACAGAACATCATGGCAGAAGGCCATGGTGGAAGAAAGCAGCTTAGAATGGCAACCAGAAAGCAGAGAGAGAACTCAAGCTCCCCAATGACAAATTATGAATGCCAAAGGCACAGCCCCATTGACCTAGTTCCTCCAGCTATACTCTACCTGACTACACTTAATCCATATCAGTGGATTTACCACTAATTAGGTTACACGTCTCATAATCTTATCATGTCACCTGAGAATTCTTACACCATCTCACACATAAGTTTTTGAAGGATTCTTCATCTCCAGAGCACAACAAATAGTATGGCAGGTTCTCAAAAATTAAAAAAAAGAATTACCATATGATCGAAAAAACAACAGATTGTTGTTCTCCCTATCCAACTAGCTATTTCTCTCTCCTCTTTCTTCTTTGCCATGAGAGCTTAGGAAAGTAAGAAAGAATGTTAACATCCCCTATCAACACAGACTTTACCTCCTTTAATTTAATTAGTATCATACTTGTGCAATCCTGGCCAAGAACTAGATATTGGTTCTTTTAATTTTTTTAAATTACAGATGGACATAATACCTTTATTTTTATATATTTTTATGTGTTGCTGACGATGAAACCTAGTGCCTCACATGTGCTTGGCAAGCACTATACCACTGAGCTATAATCCCAGGCCTAGGTATTGTTTTTAGGTCAGTTATTTTAAACACCAACCTGCTAGGATAATCTGTGTACTGGTTTTTATTTTCCCCTGAAATATATACTGTTTCTTTTGAGATCGCTTCTGTTGGTTTTGCATATAGAATTAAGTCTATATCATGGACAAATATTCCATTAAATCAGAAAAAAAGTGGATTTGTTTTTTGGATATAAAGCAGCTAGATGTTTTCTTATTTAGCATAAGTTTAGAAGTATGGAGTTCAGTGTGGTACAGTAAATAAGTGTGAACATAAAGAAGCATAATATAATATGGATAGCATTAAGTATGTTTATTAAATATATAGTATCAAATGTGTCTATTAATATGCCATGGAATATATCAATTTGCTATGAAAATGCAGAGAAAAGAGATTATTTTAAGATGGGGATGGAAAGGAAGTAGGCACTTGTCTCTGAGAGGTTAAACTCATTGCTTAGTACCTAATAAGCACTTGCTATATAGTTTTTGAATGCTGAATTAGAAAATGAATCATATAAAAATTGGGATTGGAGCTAGACCTTATTTTAGACAGGATGAGATTTGGATTTGTGAAAATGGGGAAGGGCATTCTAAGCAAAAGGAAAAGTTTGAGGAAAGTGCACGATGGTGAGGAGAGCACAGAAACAAAAGTCATAGGTTTGAATAAAGTCTGGATACAAGAAAAGGTAACACAGGAGTGAAACTGTGAAAGAAAACATGGGGCTAAAATCAGAGACCCTTAAATGGTATTTTTAGGAATCTGACTTTTCCAGTATGCATTGGGAAGCCCTTGAAGTGTTTTGAAGCCAGACAGTGAAGTGATCAAAGTTATGCTTTGGGAAGTGTAATCTAACAGCAAATGTCCAGAATTAATTGAGAACAGAAGGCGAGACCAAATGAAGAGAGACTAGTGGGGAAAATACTGTATACAACTGAACCAGAGCCCTGATATGAGACAGTGACAATAGGACTGAAAATTAGATTCAAATTCTAGAGATGTTTTTATTACTGATTGTATGTTAGAGGAAAGGATGAGATCAAATATGGCTGTACGCTTAAAATGATATGTGAGTGTGGCTTGGTAGGCTAAGGCAGGAAGATCACGAGTTCAAACCCTTACTCAGCAACTTATTTTTACCTTTTTTTTTTTTTTTTTTTTTTTGCGCTACCAGGTATTGAACTCAGGGGCAATCGGCCACTGAGCCACATCCCCAGCCCTATTTTGTATTTTATTTAAAGACAGGGTCTCACTGAGTTGCTTAGTGCCTTGCTGTTGCTGAGGCTGGCTTTGAACTTGTGATCCTCCTGCCTCAGCCTCCTGAGCTCCTGGGCATATGGGCATGCGCTGCCATATCCTGCTCAGCCTCAGCAACTTAGTGAGGCCCTAAGCAACTTAGTGAGACCCTGTCTGTAAATAAAATATAAAAAGGGCTGGGGATATGACTCAGTGGTTGACTGCCCCCAGTTCAATCTATATATAAAAAAAAGATATGTGAGTGAATTAAAATATAAGCATATTATCTTTCAGGAGATTCAGATTTCTATTGGAAGATATTGAGATTATCGTACAAAATCTAATTTAATGATCCTGACTACTCGGTATAGGCACAGCCTGAACTGATCACAAGTTTTGGCATCCTTTAATAGTCTGGATAAAAATTAAAATAGAAGCAATGTTATATTTTCTAAATATTTTAAACAGATGCCTGTTTTACTTCTCACTTATTATATAGTTTCTTTAATATTAGTATATTAAATTCCAAATTCTATTCAGTGACCTACTCTTCAATTTGAAGCCAATTTTAAATTTTATATTTTGATTGTGCTATTAAAATGAATTGATTATATTTAGGATCCTGAGCTATTATTCCAATTTAAGTTAAAAACAATTAATATGAATATGCCATCATTTGCTAAAGAAACTGAATGTGTAGTTGACAGATTGCTCTTTTTTTGATTTGCAGTACTGGTTTGTTTATATACTAGTTATTTTTTTTTTCCTTCAGTGTGCATCAGAATTGCGAGGGACGTCTGTTAAGGTGCAGATTCCAGGAGTCTATTCCAAAAATAGATCTGCATTGAAATTATGAATTCTGAATTTTAAACAAATACCAACAAGGACCCTCAAACTATATTTTCTATCATCTAAGTATCCAAAATCCTTCTTTCAATTCCTTTGGCCTTTAGATATTAATATCAAAGAAAAGATAGTTTCCTAAAACATTCTGGTGCATTCTCTGGATCAGGGTTCATAACTTGGAGTTCAGGGATGGTTTCACAAGCTCTATGAACTGTTGAAAGTATATGTTTAAAAAAGTCTCTACCTGCATTTTTCTGGAGATATGAGCCAAATCTTTCAGAATGTTAAGAGTCCTTGTCCCAACAAAGGTCAATAAGTGCCTCCCATGTCCCAATGTGTGCATCATGATATTTTTGACCCTCTCTAATTTTGATAAGACAAAAATATGTCATACTTTTTATCTACATTTTTACAATTTTAAATTTTAGACATAGTAATTCTCTGCCTGGAAGAATATGGAAACACTACAAAAACGAGTACTACAGGCCTGGGGATATAGATCAGTTCGTAGAGTGCTTGCCTCACATGCACAAGGCCCCACATACAAAAAAAAAAAAAACCTACTACAAAAACTTGTTAAACAAATAAGTTTGTTAAACTTACAGCAGCAAAAATGACCACCACATACAGAATCTTAGCAGTGTCTAGACAGGGAATGTCAGGGAAGCAAGTAGAGTTTAGGGTTCTTGTCCCCGATGGTAAAGAAACTTGAAATATGAAAGGTAGCTACTTGGCCATTATGCACTAATTGGTTTTTGCAACAGTCTAAGAATTGGACCAAGAAGTCTAGACCTTGGGTTATAATATTTGCCAGCAGGGTCATTCTTTGATCCTAGTAAGAATTTTTATAAGTGTTCTTTTGGAGGCCATATTAAAGAACTCCTATACTCCACTTTATATTGTTGCTGTAAATTTTTGAAATGGTTTTTAAAAATATTGATTTTTGAAATGATTTGGTTATAAGTAACATTTAATGTATGATTATGTATAATTTCTTGGCAAATCTTTGTGAATACTTAAGAATTGTTGCTAAATAAGAAAATCTAACCTACAATTTGTTTTCAATGTAATGAAATTTCTGTAAATGCTAAATTTAAGTAATTGGTTATGTTGAGGTATTATTATACTCAATAGACATTTGATTATAGATTGATTAATTTACTTGATAGTTTTATAGTGTCCTTTTAGAACTGATGATTTTTTTCTAATCTGAAACATCTTCATAGGCCGGCATAAAGCTTGTTATACCCAAGTCTGGTTTATACTGCCTAACTGATAAAATAGCAGCATTTTTCACATTATAAAAAATCTACTTCATTTATATGAACATTCTGTCATTAGGTATATTCTTTTTTTAAAAAAAATATTTTTTAGTTGCCAGTGGATTTTTTTACTTTATTTGTTTATCTATATGTGGTGCCAAGGATCAAACCCAGGGCCTCACACATACCAGGCAAGCATTCTACTACTGAGCCACAACCCCAGCCCCTCATTAGGTACATTCTTGATTCCAATAATCATAAGACAGAGCACCTTTCCAGAAAGAAAAAAATATCAAAACAAATACAATAACCCAAAGGTAATTTCTTCCTGCACCTAACTGAATTGCCCTGAACAGATAGTGTTTCATAAGAAGAAAGTGATTTTTTTAAAGCTGGTATCTTGGTGTTGTTAACATTTGTTACTACTGCTATAGCCATAATATGATACCATAGCCCAGTTATTATGATTAAGTTAATAATAAATACAGGTGGTTAAATAAGAAAACCAATGTCTAATACACATGAACTTCAATCTATAAACCACTTAACATCTATATCAGGGAAATATTCTTTCACATGTTTATCAATTCTAGGGTGCCTTATTTCTCAAAATATATAAATATTGCTAGCTCCTATCAGATATGTGTTATACCTTATGACTCTACTGTAGGTATTTACATTGCTGTAGAAAATCCATATTGAATTTTTAATCACAGACTGAGGTCCTTTGACCTAATAGTCTTTATAGTATACCTATAACTGCCCCAGGATCTTTGAATTCAAGGAATAAAAATTCATTGTAGAATGACTGTGGGCAATATACCCAGTAATGTAAACAATAAACTAGTAAATTCATAAAAACAAAAACAAAAAATACAAAGCAGCTATAATAAAGCTGTTCAGCAGAAATACAAACCATAAATTTAAATTCACCTTAAATTTTCAATCACTTCAGAAAAGTAAAAAAGAAATAGTTGAACTAATTTTAATAATATATTTAATTTAATCCAATATATTAAATTAATATTTTAATACATCAATATATACGTATCAATGAAACATTTTTTAAAATTATCTCATGTGACTGGGAGTGGTGGTTCTCGCCTGTAATCTCAGTGTCTTGGGAGGCTGAGGCAGGAGTATCACAAGTTCAAAGCCAGCCTCAGCAACTGCGAGGCACTAAGCAACTCAGTGAGACCCTGTCTCTAAATAAAATACAAAATAGGGATGGGATGTATCTCAGTGGTTGAGTGCCCCTGAGTTCAATCCCCAGTACCAAAACAAACAAACAAACAAATTATTTCACATTAAGTATATAACACCTGGAATGTACTTTACACTTAGAACACAGTTCAGTCTACCTGCATTTTAATGTTCAATAACCATATGTGGCTGGTAGTTCCTATATTGGACAATGCATCAGAATAACAAGTAAAGCTTGTTATAACACATATTGTTGGGCCACACTTGCAGAGTTTCTGATTCCGAAGTGCAAAGAGCCCAATAATTTGCATTTCTAACAAGTTGCTTGATGATGTTGACTTGGGAACCATACTTTGAGAACCATAACCTTAGTTTTTTTAAAATAGACTTTGCAGCCATTCTGCCCCTGTGTTAACATGAATGATCCTAGGTATTGTGGTGGTGGTTGATATTGTTGGTGATATTATTATAATTTATTAGTTATTGTAAATCAACATTAACCTATTGGTTAATATCAAACAATTATTTATGTGGATAGGTGATTAGATCTTCATTTCTATTACTGTCTGAGTGCTTCTTTTCAGGAGGCTGAACAAGGAAGAAACATTTACTGGCTTCCTTATTTTTAGTGAGTATTTGCAGAGCTGTATTAATACAATATCCATATGCATGCTCTGCCCTTCTCAAATTGACAAACCATCAGTCAACAAATTGACAATGTATCCAGTACAGATTTGAGGCTTTAATGGCAGTTTGATTTTTAAGTACTCATTGGATTCAAAAACATTTAACTTTAAAATACTAAAGTAATAAATAGTTCACTGTTTTTGAGCTCCGTGGAAAACAAAAAATGGTTCATTCCATCGTGAAACAAATTGATCTCTGAATGTGAGCACATCTTGCACACCAGATTATAAATGGTTCTTCTCATTTGTAAAATACATAGCTCCTTCCTATCCCTACATGCTTAAATATTCATTTCTGTTTTCTCATTTCTGATGAAAAACAATGAGAATTAATACCTGATACTTAAATTTTTTTCTCTAAGAGTACAAAAACAGCATCTGAGCCTCCTTTAGCTCCTCCTGTATCTGAAGAAGAAGATGAAGAAGAGGAGGAAGAAGAAGATGACAATGAGCCCCCACCAGTTATCGCACCAAGACCAGAGCATACAAAATCAGTAAGTTACAAGTGATTATTTCTACATGGTTCAGAAGATGACCTGTGGAACATAGACTTAGAATACAATTAATCAACCAGTAACCTAAGTAGCATATCTTATATTCACAGAACTTGAGTATCAGATATGATGCTGTGTTTTTTTAAAAAAAATATTTATTTTTTAGATGTAGGTGGACATAATACCTTTATTTTATTTATTTATTTTCACATGGTGCTGAGGATTGAAACCAGGGCTTCATGCTTGCTAGGCAAGTGCTCCACCACTGAGCCCCAGCCCCAGCCCTGATGCTATTTTTGATTAGTTTTTTTTAGTTACATATAACATTATAATTCATTTTTAATTATAAAATCATGGAATATAATTTGTTCTAATTCAGTTTACTTATAGTTTTTTTTTAATTAGTGCCTTGTAGATATAAATAAAGGTGAGATTCACTGTGGTGTATTCACGTGATTACATAGGAAATTTCGATCAGATTCATTCCACTGTCTTTCCTTATCTTGTCTCTTCTCCCTCCCCTGATCTTACTTCTATTTTGATAGAATTCCCTTTTCCCTACCACTTTTCTGTTTTTTCCTTATTTTGGTCTAGCTTCCGCATGTCAGAGAAATCATTTGACCTTTCACTTTCTGTGTCTGGATTATTTCACTTAGTATGTCGACCTCCAGTTATACCCTTTGGCAGCAATGCCATAATTTCACTCTTCTTTATGGCTGAGTAATACTCCATTGTGTATATATACCACATTTTATTTTTTCATTCGTTTGTTAAAGGGCACTTTGGTTGGTTCCATAGCTTGGCTGTTGTGAATTGTGCTGTTATAAACATTGATGTGGCTGTGCCACTGTAATAGGATGATTTTTGATCTTTTGGACAAAGAATGGACTAGGAGTGGAATACCTGGGTCATATGGTAGTTCAATACCTAGTTTTTTGAAGAATCTCCATATTGATTTATGGAGTATTTGCACTAATTTACAGGCCCACTGACAGTGTATGAGTGTACCCTTTTCCCCACCTCTTCGCCAATGTTTATTATTATTTATATTCTGATGGTAGTGAAATGAAATCTCAGTGTAGTTTTGATTTACATTTCCCTGATTGCTAGAGATGTTGAATTTTTTTTTCATATATTTATTGGCCATTTGTGTTTCTTCTTTACAAAAGTGTTTAATTATTTTGTGTGTTCTTTTTATATTGCAGACATTAATGTGTTCTTTTTATATTGCAGACATTAATTATATTATATTTTATATTTTTCTGAGTTCTTTTTATATTGCAGACATTAATGCTCTATCTGAGGAGCAGGTGGCAAAGATCTCCCATTCTGTAGGCTCTCTCTTCATGCTCCTAATCATTATCTTTGCTGTGCAGAAGCTTTTTAATTTGATGCCATCTCACTTACTGAACTTTTATTTTATTTCTTGCAGTTTCTAAGTCTTATTAAGGAAACTAAAAACTCTAAACAATTATGTTTAAATGAGATGACAGTGTCTCAATATCATAGTTATTCCATGGCCTATGTTTTAATTATAGAACTTTGTATTATTTTGTTTCATAGATCTATACTCGTTCTGTGGTTGAATCTATTGCTTCACCAGCAGCACCAAATAAAGAAGTCACACCACCTTCTGCGGAGAATGCCAACTCTAGTACTTTGTACAGGAATACAGATCGGCAAAGGAAAAAATCAAAGATGACAGATGAGGAGATCCTAGAGAAGCTAAGTGAGTTTGTTTATTTTTTTTCCCATCATTACTTTCTTCAAGAGAAACTTTCTACTAATCTAGTTAGAAGGAGGATTGATCTTTTGGAAGTTTGTATCTGCTTGTGTGAACTCCAGGATACCCACAGTCATGAGATGAAAGGTTTGTGACTCACTCTCCTAACTTAACAGTAACAAAATATTTTTACTTGAAAAACATGTCAGGGTAACAGCATGACAAAACAAATCACATAAGAGATTTTGTCTTATGATTACCCCACAAATCCAGGCACAGTTGTGCACACCTGTAATCCCAGTGACTCAGAAGGCTGAAGTAGGAGGATAACAAGTTTGAGGCCAGCCTAGGCATTTTAGCAGGATATTGTCTCAAAATAAAAAAGGGCTATGGAGGGCTGGGGTTGTGGTTCAGTGATAGAGCACTTGCTTAGCATGTGTAAGGCACTGGGTAAAACAAATAAATAAAATAAAGCTCTATCAACAACTTAAAAAAACTATAAAAAAGGGCTAGGGATGTACCTCAGGGGTAGAATATCTCTGGGTTTAATCCCTAGTCTCCCCCCATAAAAAAAGAAATTAAACCATCAAAAGGGATATAATAGTCTTATGATTTCTCCAAGCATTCCAACTGATCAATCACAATAGAAAAATCAACCTCAGAGCCCATCATAGCTAATTGCAACTTACCACAAATAAAGCAGCCTTTTCCCTTAATTTAGCATTATTTCTATTTGGTATTGGGGGCAGAGCAAGCAAATGCTTATAGTCTCCTTCCACAATGTCATTACTGTGTACATGCTTGTGCACATACATTTTTTAAAAAATATACTTTATTATTATTATTTTTAGTTGTTAATGGACCTTTATTTCATTTATTTATTTTTATTTGGTTTTGAGAATCAAACCCAGCGCCTCATACATGCTATGCAAGTGCTCTAACACTGAGCTACAACCCAGCCCATGCATATACACGTTTTACCCCAGTTTTTCAAAACACTCACATTCTACTCAGTTCTGGGTCAAGAAGATAAAAATTTAGGTGTTCTTCAAAGAGTCAAAGGTCTATGCATCATACTTATTAAACTCATATAAAATCAGTGAGCCCCTGTCTCTAAATAAAATACAAGATAGGGCTGGGGATGTGGTTCAGTGGTTGAGTGCCCCTGAGTTCAATCCCAAATACCAAACAAACAAACAAAAAAGTTGCAGGACACAATGGAAAGATAATGTCCTGTCACCAAGAAACTTACATTATTTTTGAAAGATAAGATTTAGTAGCATGGTACAATCAAAGAATAAGATGTAATCTCTTTTCAGGCAATTGTTTTAATTTAAAAAGGAACAGAGAAAAGGAAGAGAGCAATTCCAGCTGTAGGCCACAAGGAGGCTCTGAGGAGGTGGTGGTCAGGACCATTTCACTCTATTGGGGACATTTTATTAAGTTTGGATACAGTGTTGTCACAATTCAGAGAGTGCTGCTGGCATCTAGTGGACAGAGGCAAGCAGTGTTTCTAAACATCTTACAATGCACAGGATACTTCCCCTCCATTTCCCTTCACAACAAAGTATTATTCATCTCCAAATGTCATCAGTTCTGAAGTTGAGACATTTTGAACTAGAGGTATTTTGGAAAGGCAAAGATTGGCTTTGTAGTTGTTAATGAGCACTCACAATTGGAATTGTGGGACTTTAGCAAACTGACTTTACTCTATGTGATTAAATATTCTTCTAGCACCAGTACCGACCATTTATTATTACAACCATAATCATTCTCATTTACTGGGCACTTTCTGTACTGCCCACTTTACATACATTATCAGGGTTAATTTTCTCCATAATCTCTTGAGGTAGATTTGAATGTCCTCATTTTATAGATCACTGAAAGTAAGCTTGAAAAGGCTTAAGTGACAAAGTCACCAAATTACAGTAATGAAGGACAGAACTAGATTTTTACCTCTTATCTATATGCCTTCAAAGCTTACACTCTTCCCATTACCCACTTTGCTTTGCATATCCCAACTCTTGTGTAAAATGGAAGGAAGAAATGAAAGAATTCCTGGATAATTTAAGTTCAATTACTTACACTATTTCCTTAATTTCTTTCTTTGTTCTGTACACATAGATGTGACCTGTGAGATTATATCAGATCTTAAACATCTTTCAGCCTTGCTTTACTTAAACAGACTGGTATTTAGTATCTGTTTCAAATCTCATTAGATGGATTGTAATGAAAATGCATTTGTACCTTTTAAGATTTTTTTAAATATTTTTCAGTTATAGGTGACACAATACTTTTATTTCACTTATGTATTTTTATGTGGTGCTGAGGATCGAACCCAGTGCCTCTCATGTGCTGGGTGAGCACTCTACCACTGAGCTACAACCCCAGCCCCATTTGAATGTTTTGTTGTTGTTGTTGTTGTTGTTGTTGTGTTTTTTAAATATTTATTTTTTAGTTATAGCTGGACACAATTCCTTTATATTTTTATTTATTTTTATGTGGTACTGAGGATCAAACCCCGGGCCTCACACGTGCTAGGCAAGCGCTCTACCACTGAGCCACAATCCCAGCCCCCATTTAAATGTTTTTTAAGTTAGCTGACAAACATTATTTTACTGGGATAAACTCTTGGTTTTCTTGCAAACTATAAATGTGCTGGAAATGTGGCCTGTATGATTTCTTGTTTCTTCACTTCTGCACTAAGCAACAGCATGAAGAGGGAAAAGCTACCTTTGGTAACATTTTTTATTAAGAATTGAGTGTTTTTTCCTGTATTGGACTTTATTCTTGGGCTCAAAATCTCTTTTCCTATAGCCAGTGGGTCATCTGTGACTGTTCATGCTATACCTACGCATCTTGACAGGGAGAACTGGTAGAGAAATGGAGGAGTGTTTCTTAATTAGTAGATCCAGGCTGAAAGATATGTCACAGTCTCGGCCTTGCTTTGCTATCACCCTCCCTGTGCCCTTTGTCACTAACACACTCACACTTGGTAACCTTAGACAAGTCATTTTGCCCAGTGAGCTTCATTTCTTATCTGCCAAATGAAGTTAAGAATCATAACTAGATTTAAGAAGTCTGTCTATGGGGTGGATTTTAGAGAGTTCAGCCTCTGGTTGTGGACAGGCATTGAAGTGAGAAACACCCTGATTCAAATTGCAGACCCATGGGGCTGGAGTTGTGGCTCTGTGGTAAAGCACTTGCCTAGCATGTGCAAGGCCCTTGATTCTATCCTCAGCACCACATAAAAATGAATAAAACAAAGGTATTGTGTGCAACTACAACTAAAAATAAATTTAAAAAAAAAACAAGTTGCAGACCCACTGTTACCAGCTCTATCACTTTGATCCAGTTATTTAACTTTTGTGGACCTTTCTTTTCTTCATCACTTGGGATAGTAGCAGTAAAGAGTATTAGCCTTATATCACTGTGATAATTGAATGAGAATGATTCATGAAATAACCTCAGCAAATGTATGTGGCACATAGTAGTTAGTTATTCAAAAAACTGGTAGGTACTGTTTTTTCTTACATGAATATGAAGCCTTAATAATATAACACAATGAAATACACAATTTTTTAGTGTATGTGCTGGGGATGTAACCCAGGGCCTTGCTCTTGCTAAGCAAGTGCTTTATCACTGAGCTAAAGCCCTGGCAGCTGGGGTCGAATCATTGACACAGACTAGCTGTGTGACACTGGCAAAAGCACTTAACCTCTCTGAACTTCAGTTTCTTCATCTGAAAAACTGGAGATGATATTAAGAATGTAATGGGTGAAGACTAAATGAGTTAAAATACGTAAGACATCTAAAAAAATAAACAATAGCATGAAAATGACTACTATGCTATTTTCACAAAGTGAGAGTCACCATATTTTTCAGTACTTGAAGTAGGACAGAATTAAAGTAAAAATAATTTCAAATGCATTGTCTCTATACAAAAGTGATTGAGGACCTTGGAATTGGGGGTATCATTAGAGTTTGGGGAAGGAGTAGAAGAGCCTATGCTGAGAGACAAAGGAGTGGGTAAAGGGAGACAGAGAAGGAAAAGGATGGCCTACAACCCACTCCAGAGTGGACCCCACAAACATTAACAGGAGGAAAAGGAAGCCTCTATTTAATCATCCTCACCTTTAGCCTCAGGGAGCTGATTGCTAGGAGGCAGGCAGTCCAAACCACAGAGCCACTAGGCTATTCATCTTCCATGCAGATACTGATTGTGGGGGCCAAACCAAGGGATCATTAAGTCCTGAAATGAACAGATCATCTTTCAGTTTTACACAGACAGATCGCCTGAGTCTGGCTTGTTCATTGTGGTCTGTCTGGATCTGTTGGAAAATAAAGAAAGTCCTACATTTTAGTTAAAAATTCCAAAAAGGCACATTCAGCAAAACAAGCAATGCTGGAAATATGTCTTTATCCTCTTTCCTCCAGGGTCCTACAATCACCTATTCCTCTTTTCCTTCCCCTACCCCAGTATTCCCCACTCAAAACTCACTTTCCTAAGCCATCCTCAGATAGAACTGATAGTAATTTAGGAAACTATTTTGCTTTTTTTCAGGAGTCAAAACCTTTATTATGTCAAAGAGAATATGTTTTAATGGTAGGAGTTCAGATTAGCTTAATATGTCAGAGAATGCATTGATGGGTTTTCTGCCAATGAAACCACAATGTGAGAGCTCTTTTCCAAATACTAGCATTTACTGATTTTGTAAAACCTTGTACTTGAAAGTGAATGGTTTGGTTTCTGTTTAGGGAATTGCTTTGGTAGAAAATTGTTCTGATGTTGCTATCATTTTTTTTCTCTGAATTTTGGTTTGCTGATTTTTTTCACCTTTTAAATATTGTATCACAATGTTTTTCTTTTGCTTTATTGTATTTGAGACTCAGGATTGTAAACAAGACCTTCAATACCCTTGCCTAACATCAGTAGATGGCAGCACACACTCTCCTGTGAAGGGTAATGGGTGAGGGGACGCCATTTTATTTGAACAGTAGTTAAATTCAGAAGCAGAATCTCAGGAAAATTGTTGTCTTTTGGTAATCCTCATGAAAGGATTTATTTCCAGATTTTTTTAACCTACATACCATGGAAATAAAAGTTGAATAATTTACTACCATGGAGCCTCATTAACTGAACCCCGCCAATAAGAATTGGTCATAATTCAGAAAGTGGCTTGGGCTGAAGCTTATTTTGCTTTTGATCAGTCTATGGAAAAGAGTCTGCTCAGCAACTTAATAGTAAAACTTTCTTAGAAAACTATAAACTACTTAGTAAAACTATGGTTTCAACTGACTTTAAAATCATCGTTTCATTAGGGAAAAAAAGGGTCAGGCACTTACCCATTAATAACTGACTTGAAAAATATGGCTTTTAGTGATGTGGAAATCTTCAGACAACTTGAAAACTAAAGTAGCAACTCAGAAATTGCCAAGTGGGTGGTATTCTATAGAGACAGCTCATGTAACATATATTCTTTATCCCATATTAAACTATGAGGCATTTATAAAAGATAATGCCTAATTTTAATTGAATTCAATTAAATAAATATTCACTGAATATTTGATATATTTTATAAACAGCATTGAGGAAGAAGGCACTATGGATACAGAGGTGATACGACATGACTCCTGTCTTTAAGAAACTGTGTCAAAGGGGATAGCAAACAGATGGATAAAATGATCCAATAAGGAGAGGGGGAAAAAAGGAAAAACTAAAGAGTGAGAGAGGAAAAATATAGTAGTAGCACAGAGAGGGTAAGTTACTGACTTTATTCAAAGGGATCAGGGATAACTTCCTCAAAGAGGAAACATCTGAGTATTAAGGCATGAATAGAAGCCTATCCTGAAGAAAAATGGGAAGGACATTCCAGATAAAGACTTGACATCATATGCCTAGGACTCTAATGTATTCAGTGTTTATTGAACAAAGATTCAGTAGTGGAGGGTTTTGTTGGAGTTACAGAAGAGGCATCTAAGCTGTTAAGCAGAAGCTAATCTTGATCTGCAGTTAAGTTTGTTTTGATTAGATGAGAAGATTCTAGTGGTAAAAGATGTGATGGGGAGAATTAGAGCTGAATCATGAGAAACCTTGTACTCAATGCCAAAAACTTTAGGCCTTACCCTGTAGATGATAGGGAATCATCCTGGTATCCTGAACCACAGAGAATCATATGTTTTGATCAGGTATCTACTTCTAGCATCACTGGAGAGGTGTGGACTCTGAACTGAAATAGGCAGAGAGTGGAAACAGGAAGTCCATTTAGGAGGCTGCTGGAATAACTCAGGCAAACGATGATGAGAATCAAATAGAGAATTAGGATTCACATATATAATGAATAAGGTTAATAAATGTTCATTTTTTTCTATAGAAAAAATTACAAAGCAAAGAAAAAGTTGTTGAGAGCCCAAGTAAAGAAGCAGAAATAAACAAGGGACAGGTAGAAGAGATGTCTAGGAAGTAAAGAGATTCCAACTTGGTAGGAAACTGAATGAGCCAGTGAGGTAAAGGATGAATCAAAGATGATCATATTTCTGACCAGGCTATAGAGTGGGTGAATTGACAGTAGCACTGATTGAGATTGGAACTACTAGAAAAAAAAGTTATATCAACTCATATTGCCTAAGTGTTATTTAACCTCATGTAAACATGGACTTCCTTTACCAAAAAAAAAAAAAAAAAAAATCCTC
>NW_026000261.1:4133144-4142699 GCF_001458135.2 Marmota marmota marmota | reverse complement strand
AAAAAAAAAAAAAAAAAAAAAAAAAAAAAAAAAAAAAAAATAGCAAGAACCACCTCAACAATCTGATGAATAGTCCATGAGTGAAACACTTTACTAATTTTTTTCTGAATATGATTAGATATGAATCAAGCTGTCCATTGGCCCAGAGAATAGATATTGTCTAAATTTGCATGAGGCATCATCTATAGACACAGCACAGCATTCAAATACATAATTGCTTTTTTAAAAAAATATTTATTTTTTAGTTGTAGTTGGACACAATACCTTTATTGTATTTATTTTTATGTGGTGCTGAGGATCAAACCTAGGGCCTCACATGTACTACACGAGCGCTCTACTGCTCAGCCACAATCCCAGCCCCTACATAATTGCTTTTTTAAAAACATTTTATAGTAGATGGACACAATGCCTTTATTTTATTTGTTTATATGTGGTGCTGAGGATGGAACCCAGTGCCTCACACATGCCTGGCAAGTGCTCTACCAATGAGCCACAACCCCAGCCCCATAATTTCTTATTCTAATCCATTTAATAGACAAATATTTGTTGAGTGGCAGCCACTGTTCTAGGCACTGAAGTTGGAGATGAAAAGCCAAATTTCGTGGCCTCCAGGAAAAGCATGTGATTCTCATTAGAGGGATCAGAGAAGACTTCAAAAGGGAGAGTGTTTTAAGATTATATTTAAATGATAATTATGAATTCATGAGTTAGATGGGAAGGGGAATTGGAAAGTCTATATGAAGACCTATGCATTGGATAGTGATGGCATGTAAACTCAAGGTAGTACAGAGAGAGAGAAGAAGAATACTGAAGAATACTAACACTGGTTAATAGGAGCCAGATGGTACTGGATGGTGAAGGACCTGTGCACAACTAGAGAATTTGGTTTTGATCCTTCAGTGATCAGAAACTTTTAAGTGCTTTCTTAGAGGTGGTTTAGAAAACAGGAAAAATAGAGAGTTATTGCTAACAAGTACAAGGTACCTTTTGAAAATGATGAAATTTTCTAAAATTACATCATGATGATGTTTACACAAGTCTGCAAATATACTAAAAACTATTGAATTGTGTGCTTTAAATGGCTGAAGTTTATGGTATGTAAATCCTATGTCAATAATGCCATTTAAATATTTGAAGCACTGGTAGGGCCCTAGGTCCAGGGATGTATGTTTTTAAAAAGTGAAAGTCTCATTACTTTATGATCATACTTTGTTCTTCATTATACCCATCCCTATCCCTCATTGTCCTTAGCACAGAACTAGGTGTACAGTAATTACTCAGTAGAAACTTGTATAGCAGAATTAAATGTAGTGTAGTGATTAACTTTATTCCAAGTCAGAGAATTCGTCTTTCCAATAATAAAGTTTAATAAAAGTGTCTAAAAAAATTCTTAGATGTTTTCATTTCCTAATCTACAATATTATTTTATGAAAACTTTGTGACCAACCCTGTTTTGTTTTCCAAACATCATCAATTTGGGCTGGGGTTGTGGCTTGGTGGTAAAGTGCTTGCCTAGCACATGTGAGGGGAGGCACTGAGTTAGATACTCCACAGCACATAAAAATAAATAAATAAAAATAAAGGTATTGTGTCCACATACAACTAAAAAAAACATAAAAACATCATCAAACTTTAATATAAGCATCATGGGTAATTATTACCACTTTAATTCATATGTTACTATTTGTTTTTAAAACAAACGAAAAGTAGCATGTTTCATAAATATGAGAGTATTTGCTTAATTTTTGTCATTGACTTTATTAGAGAGAAATCAATTAATCAGTTTAACACTCTCTCTCTCTCTCTCTCTCTCTCTCTCTCCCTGTTTCCCCACCTCTCTCTTAGGAAGCATTGTGAGTGTTGGAGACCCAAAGAAAAAGTACACAAGATTTGAAAAAATTGGTCAAGGGTAAGTGATGGTTATTTGAGATATCAAAAGATGAGCACCAGCAAGAGGTATTAAAATTTAATAACAGCTTGGATTCCTGCCAATTCATGCTTGTCATTTCTTGGATTATGTTTGCGTTTTACAATCTTGGTCTTTCAAGCTGGCAGACTGACTGATAATTAAATCTACAAACATATCTGCTGGATTCCCAAGGATCTGGTGCCAGAGATTTGACTTAGAAGTCTGTCATGGGCTCTAGGAATCAAAACTTTGCAAAAAGTTCCTGATATTCCTGATCATCAGCTAGACATGGGAACCAGTGTTAGATCACTGGAACTGAAGGGAGGGGTCAACGGTTCTGCAAGTCAGCTATAATTAGGTATATCTCTTAGGCCTTAGTGTGATACTAAATGGGAGGGCCTGAGTCAGCAACAGTGTTTGAAGTAGAAAAGTTCTGTATAAAAAACTGTGCCTTCCTAAGTCACAATCCTCAATTCATTTGCTTTGTTCCTCAATGGAAAATACTACAAGACAAGTTGTAAACGGACAATGTCATGCGTTGAAGAGGACTAAGAAAAGAAAATCTGGTTTTAGATTTTATTTTAATCGGTGAAGACTCTGGGAGTGCTATCAGTAAAGGTGAGATATACACTCCATTTGGAAATAGCCCTCCAGATCGTTGTTATTCAATATGGTAGTCATATTTACATTTGGCTGTGGAGCATTTGCAATTTGGCTAGTCCAAATCAAGAGATATGCTGTAAATATAAAATATACATCTAATTTTGAAACAATATGAAAAAAGAATGTGAAATATCTCCTTGGTAAATTGTATATTGATTACATTTTGAAATGATAAAACAACATATGTTGAATTAAATAAAATATATTATTACAATTAATTGTACTTTTGAAAACATTTTAAACTGTAACACTAGGAGGTTTATAATAGGGTTTATATTAGGTTCTTTTTCTTTCTAAATATTTTGTTGTTACAAATTGACATAGTGGTGTACATATTTATAGGCAACTGTGTGATGTTTGGTACATGCAAATATCACATGATATTCAAATCAGGGTGAGCATATCTATCTCCTCCAGTATTTATCACTTCCTTGTGCTGAAAACATTCCAAGTCTTTTCTTCCAGCTTTTTAAAAATATACGTTACATTATCATGATCTATAGTCACCATACTGTGAAATAGAGCATCAGAACTTATTTCTCCTAACTATAATTTAGTATCCATGGATGAGTCTGTCCCCAACCCTTCTTCCCCACTACACTCTTCAGCCTCTGGTAACCATTATTTTGCTCTTAACTTCTATAAGATCAACGTTTTTGCATTCTACATATGAGTGAGTTCATGGACGATTTTTCTTTGTCTGGCTTATTTTACTTATTATCCTCCAGTTCCAGTCATGTTGGTGCAAATGACAAGATTTCATTCTTTTTAATGGCTGCATAGTGTTCCATTGCATATATGACCATATTTTCTGAATCAATTCATTAGTTGATGGATAATTGTGTTGATTCTATTTCACTATTGTGAATAGTCCTGTAGTAAACAGGGGAGTTCAGATATGTCTTTGACATGCTGATTTGATTTCCTTTGGCTATATTACCAGTAATGGAATTACTAGGTCATATGGTAATTCTATTTTTAGTATTTTGGGGAACTTCCATTCACATTCTCACTAACAGAATGTGAGGGTTCCCTTTTCTTCACATTATTGCCAACACTTGTTATATTTAGTATTCTTGATGATAGTCTTTGTTAGCGGACTGAAATGATACCTCACTGAAATTTTGATTTGTATTTCCCTGATGAGGAGTGATGTTGAACATTATTTTCTGATACCTGTTGGATATTTGTATGTGTTTTTTAAGAAATATCTACTCAGGTCTATTTTTTTTTTTTTTGGTTTTGTTTTTTTTTTCCAGTACTGGGGATTGAACCCAGGACCTATCTATTTGTACCCAGGCCTCTATCACTGAGCTATTTCCCCAGCCCTATTACCCTTTTTGTAAAAAAAATTGTATCCTTTTTCACATTGAATTGAGTTTCTGGTATATTCTGAATATTAACTTCTTATCAGATATATAGTTTGTTAATACTTTCTATGATTCTGTAAGTTGTCTCTTTGCTTTATTTTTTCCCTTTGCTATGCAGAAGCTTTTTGTTTGATATAATACCCTTTGTCCTATTTCCACCTCACATTATCTTTCTAATGGACAGAACTGCTATAATTGTAGGATTAAATGGGAGCTATTTGTTTATTTATTTAGTCACAAAGAGCTTTCTTCAAACAAAATTCTTTTTTAGAGGTGGGAATGAGAGATGTTATGATTTTGTTTTGATTGTTCATTCCCGCCAAGACCCAACTGAGCCAACAATAGCATTGAATTTAAAAAGGAAAAAAAAAGTAAGAAATGGTTTCAAATATCTCCCAGGTAATGAAGCAAGACTAATTCCTACAAGAACAAAGATTAGGCCACCAAGCAATTTTGCATACCAAAGAGATTTCCCCTTCTGCCTGTTATTTATACCCTGACCTCTAAAGGTGAAAAGTAAAGTTCTTTATTTCTGAGTACCTTTGTAAAGTCTGGATAATCTAAACTAAAACATCAAAGCAGAAATTCTGCTTGCCTTCTGCAGGAAAGTTTATTTTAAATTTCCACTGAGTTCATCATTTTAAAGAATGGTGAAATCACCAGATAGTTCACTTGCAGGCGAACAACCTTTTCATAAGCCTTAGAGGATAAGGATTCTATTTTATTTCTCCTTTTGTCTCCTTTAGTATCTAGCATAGTGCTTCCACCTATACTAGGCCTTGAAAAAAATTTATACAGTTATGGTCAACAGCCAACTTCATTTTGGCTGCACTCAAAGTTTAACTACCAAGCTTCCCTCCTCTGCTGCCCCCATTGCTCTGGAACTGTTTTTTGCATCAATAAATATTTGTTGAATAATGAAAATGTTTGTCTTTATAGCTTTCTCTTTCCTCTGGCTTTTCATGTGTGTATGCATGTGTGACTTGTGTGTTTTTGCTCTGGCTCTTGCTCTCGTCAGTGTATCTTCATCTCCCATAATGATTTAGTCTTTCTCACTACGTCTTATTCTTTGTCCTTTGGATATTGCACACATCTTTTTTCATGCATGTTTGCTTCCCCTTCTACTGTCCTCTCTGTTTCTCTCTCTCTCTCTCTCTCTCTCTCTCATACACACACACACACACACACACACACACATTCCAAATGGTCATAATATAAACCTCAATATATATTTTTATAAAATCAAGATGTATTTTCAAAATAGCTTTTAATATATAATCTAGCAACTTGAATATACTTATTTAATGTGATTTTATCATTTGTTTACTAATTTATTTTTTGTTCTTAGTATTCTCTGTTGTTAAGTTTAAAGTGAATGAGCAAAATATTTCTTTTTTTTCTCTGCAGATTCAGAAAACCACTCATACATTAACTTGGTTTTTACTTACATGGCTCTCAATTTATTTTTCCATGAATTACTGGCCTAAATTAGACAAACTAGTTCTACTCTCAATATATAGACCTTTTATTTTCTTTTCATTAAGTGTGGGGTTTTTATTGTTTTGTTTTACCTATTGTTGTGGCATCATTCAAATCGTTTCGGTAACCATTCAATGCTAGGAATAATCAACCCAAGTATTCCATTTTCAGCTTCAGGGAACACAACAGCTCACTCTTGGGAACCAGATTTAAGAAAAAACCTCTTCATTAATCACCCTTGACTACTTGGAAAACTAAATTTTTTCCAGAATGGGTTTCTGCCACCCCAGCATTCAGGCCTGGAGCCAGAGCATTGGGATCCATCATCCATAAGTCAAGTTCAGAATTCCAAGTCTAATAATTTGAAGACATAGCTGAAGAGTCAAAAGCTAAAGATGATATTATTTCACTCTGTTTGCTGTGAAAAGTGTTCTAAAATCAGCCAGACATTTTGAGCACATGCATACAAAGTGAAATTATGAAGAGAGGTAAGGAGGGGGGAGACAAAGAGAGAGAGAAGGAAGAGAAGGAAGAAGAAGGAAGGAAAGAAAGAAAGAAAAAAGGGAGGGATGGAAGGAAGGAAGGTACTTCCCAAATTGTCATTAATAACATGAATTCATCTGAGATGTATGTGGTGGAAACAGAAGAATCTTCATTCTCTAGGATAGTTATGTAAATGAACTTGTTTGATAAATGTGGTAGGATGAGACAACAAAATCAAATATTTATTTTCCATTAGCCGCCTTCGTTGGCAAGCCTGTATAATTCCCAAATAAGTAGTAGCTATGTAACAGAGGGCTGAATTTACTAATGTTAGCAGCTGTTCCCACAGATTTCTCATTAATACATTGAATTTACTTTAAGACCTTTCCTTAAATGAGAATGCACTGAAAAATAAGCCCCTTTTCCCGTCAGTTTCATGTTATATTTTCTCTTCAACAATGTAATAAAAAAATTGTGAGGCAGCAACTTTAAAGAGATGGTTTAGAACCAGTTTAACAAATACATTTTTCTTTCAGTGAACTTCTATCCTGTGCCTACTATGTATATAATACTGTTCAGAATCAGGTTCTGGGACTTCACAGCGACTTCTGTGTTCATTTTCCCCCTAAATATCTGACAGCGAGAAAAGGGGAATTGTATCAAAATATAAGCATATCCCCTTCCCCCATGCATATGCCTTTCTCTGATATTTTTGCCCACACACTTATCTTCACACTTATCACACTTATCTTCATCTCCCCCATAGATCCCTCCTTGGCTTCTCTGATCCTAATTGTCCTTTTCTGTCTTCTGCCCTTCAGAACCTTATAGATTATACCAGCATCAGCATGTATTTACTTCTTACACCTTAGTTTGTCTAGACAGGTAAAATTCCTTAAAAAGAGGCAAGATTGTAAACTCAGAAAGCTGTGAACAAATTGTTTAATTTCTTTAAGCATCAGTTTCTCCTTCATAGTAAAGCATAATGCACATACTTCATAAAGTTTTGAAATACAGAGAAGGTATTTAAAGTGCTTAGTGCACTCCATGGCGCATAAGTACTTAGTTAATGCTAGTTATTATTAGGAGTGAAAGATTTACCCATGTTCTACTATTATGCAGAGCAGAATACAGCAAGTATTAAAATTTACCTACCAAGAGCTATGGGAAAAGAAAGGGAGGTAAAATGATTTATAGCCAGGGAGGGGGTGTGAGGTCAAAATTCGTAGAGCAGTGTACATTTGAGTAGTGACCTGAGAAGATGTAAGAAGTTAACAAGTTGGGATTATGGGAAATTTCATTTGAAAGAAATCAAGTGAATATTTACTTTATACTATGGGATTCATTCCCTTTGATATCTGTAGTGTCTGCAAAAGTGTCTGGCATTGAGTGAATACTCAGTATTCGTTAAATGCATATTGAAAAGACCAGAAGAATAAAATATATGGATATACAAAAGTCCAATTGGCAGGAAAATTAATAGGAAATAATGCTAGAAAGATAGGTTAGGGGTATGTTATAAAACAACTTGAAAGATATAGGCTACACTGTTTTTTATTTGTTTAAGTTTACTTTTTTCAGAGTAGGTGATACTTGGACTTGGCATAATATTCAGAAGGCACAGAAGAATTGATAGTGAAATGTGTGTCCCTCCAATACTTGTCGCTTAGCCTTCCACTTACCCTGTACAGAGGAAACCTCTAGAAAGAGACTATTGATGGTTTCATATATAATACTTTTATAGATTCTTTGTGCACATACATGTGCACACACACATGTAAACACAAGCTCACATACACATACCCCATACATGCTTAAATATAAGGTGACATGAAATAATTTTAAAAATATTATTGACCTACCTAAATACATAAACTGCTAGATGTATAAATAAGTGGTTGAATGTCTACTTATAATGTTTAATTTGTTAATTTACTCCTATTTAAATATTTGAAACCAAACATTACATAAAATTATATTGATTTGGGGAGATTTTTTTCTACTTTTATATTTCACAAACAGTGGCTTTCAAAATATTCATAGGCATATTTAACATTGTTGTTTTTATAATTACTAGAACCTCTTTTTGAGTCTCCTAGCAGCTATCCAAATGTATCATCTGCTTTCTATCTGAGATCTTCGAGATATTAAACTAACATGTGATTGTCCCTCAGTAGTTTATTCCTGCCATAATGTTAAGATGTTTGTTTTCTGAATCTGGCCTATAAAGTTTTATGACATATCCAGTATACCACTCCTTAAATCTTCTGTTACAAATATTCAGATTTACACAAAAGTAGAGAAAATAGTACAGGAACACTGTGATTAATTTTGCCCATATTTAATACTTATCAATAATTTTTAATAAAATCAGAATGCCATTATAAGATCTACAAAAAATTAACACTTGTTTGATATTGTCTAACTCCTAGTCTATAATCAGAATTCTACAGGTATCTCAAAATGCTATTTTTACAGTTGATTTGTTCAAACTAACAAGTGAAGATGACCCACACATTGTCTTTCGTTGTGTTTGTTAAGTCTCTGTACTTTAAAGTAGTCTCCCTTCTTTTTCCACCATTAGAAAAGTAGGACATCATTGACTTGTTAAACTAGACATCATCTTGCAGAATGTACCTCTTTCTGGACTTGTCTGCTAGTTGCATACAGTATCATTTAACTTGTTCATCTGTTCTCTGTATTTCCTATAAATGAGTGTTAGCTGTACAGGCTTAGTAAGATTCAAGTTCAGCATTTGGAAAGAGTTTTCATAGGTGGTGCTCTATCTATGTTTTGTATTCCATCACATCAGGATGCATTGTCCAATTGTCCTGTATTTAATGATGAGTAGATTGACTGGAGGATTCATTGGGTAACTTTCACCTTCCATGTAAAGTTACCCATCAACTTTTCATCCAATAGTTTCATCTATTGATGATTGTTGCTAAAATCAATTATTTCACGGGGGATTGAAAAATAGGGATTTTCTAAATCTGTCATTCTTCCATATTTGCTAGCTAGAATATTTTATGTGTGCTTGGTGTTGAGAGCCACAGTCGAAGGGGCCCCAGCAAACTTCCAGCTGCCAGCTGATGATTGGCTCACAGCGGCCCCAGCAACTTCTAGCTGCCAACTGATTGGCTCCTCTGCGGTGATGCTCATTGGGCTGTTTCCCCGCCCTTTCAGACCATGGAGCTGCTCATTGGGGGACTTTTTTTGGCTCCACCCACACGACCCAGCCAATCGGCCTCAAGAGCAGGAGGAGTGGGGGAGGTTGAGAGGCTTGTGGGAAGCCGGTGGTGGCAGTTGGGCTCTGAAGGTTTTTCCTGAGGAGCTGTTTTGTTTGGCGTGTGTGGTTCTAAAAATAAAGTTTGTTTCTTTTGACAAGTGGCTCCTGAATTGTGCCCAGCCAGACTGCGGCACTTGGTACTAGGGATTAAACAAAGGGGTGCTCTACCACTGAGCCACATATCTAGCCCTTTTTTAAAAATATATTTTTTAGTTGTAGATGGACACAATACCTTTATTTTATTTGTTTATTTATTTTTATGTGTTGCTGAGGATCGAACCCACATGCTAGGCAAGTGCTCTCTCACTGAGCCACACCCCCAACCCACTGATTTTTTTTTTTTTTTTTTTTTTTTTTTTTTT
>NW_026000261.1:4056778-4132630 GCF_001458135.2 Marmota marmota marmota | reverse complement strand
TTTTTTTTTTTTTTTTTGTGGAGCTGGGTATTGAACCCAGGGCCTTGTATATGTAAAGCAAGCACTCTACCAACTGAGCTATATTCCCAGCCCCATATCTACCCCTTTTTATTTTTTATTTTGAAACAGAGTCTTGTTAAGTTGCTGAGGTTGGCCTCAAACTTGTGATCCTCCTGCCTTAGCCTCTCAAGTAGATGGGATTACAGGCATGTGTTACCAGCACCCAGCTTAGAATTTTTTTTTAAGAACTATACTTCATCAGCTAGGGATCTTTAGCTACCCTAAAATGTACTCATGCAAGAAAGTCAAGATGAATTCTTTATTTTTTTGGTAGAGTTGGATCAAACCTAGGGCCAAATCCTTCGTTATTATTGCCAATTTAGTATAAGGAGTTGGTACCCACGTTACTTCCAAAAGTTTCCAATGAGTGGTGGTTTTATTTTATATTTTTAGGAAGGGAAGAAAGCTTTATCTTTTATTTAAAAGCATCCTTATAAACTCATGAGTTTATGCATTTTGTTTCATTTTCATTCATCAGTATTTTTAAAATATTTTTTCAGTTGTTAATGAACCTTTATTTTATTCATTTATTTGTATGCAGTGCTGAGAATTAAACCCAGTGCCTCAAACATGTGAGGCAAGCACTCTAACACTAAGCCACAATCCCAGCCCATTCATCAGTATTTTTAATGATCAGACTATTCCATCTTTAGTTAATGGAAACCCCTTTTACTGTATTGACTTTGAAAGAGATCTTTTAAAAGCTTATTTAGGACATCTAATACTTGTACTTATAAGACGACACCCCCAGAAATAATTTATGTGCATCCTTTCTTTTCTAATTCTAACAGGTACTCTCTATGGATATCTACAACTAGCACTGAATATTTCAACCTAATACGTATTTCCCAAACTGTATTTTGATGATTAAAACCAAATGAACCTTGTATTTGAACACAGTGCATCTCTCTCTATCTCTCTCATATTTTTAACACAGTGGCAACAGACTATATTTCCCCTTTTCTATTATGAGCCTCTCTTTTTCTGTTTTAAAGATGGTTTCATATCAGTAGTTTATTCTTTTTTATATAATTTTATTTTATTTATTTATTTTTATGTTGTGCGGAGGATCAAACCCAGTGCCTCATGTGTGCTAGGCCAGTGCTCTGCTATTGAGCTACTACCCCAATCCAGTACTTCATTCTTTTTAAAAGATGCATAGGGTTTTATTGTTTGGATTAACTATAAATTATTTAAGCAGGCCCCGATTGATAGACATTTAGTTTCTTTCTGATATTTGCTATTATAAACAAGGCTTCAGTGCATATCCTTACAGATAAACCATTTGACACTTATGTAAATTTATAATTAGGATAAATTCCTAAGTGTGGAATTGTTGTGTGAAAAGATAGTTGCTCTTCATAGAGGTTGTTTCATTTCATTGAACACTCCACCAACGATAATGAGTATGCCTGTTTGCTAGCCATCTTGCCAACACAGCTGTATTCATTTGTTTGGTATTATAATACTATAACAAAAACCCTTCCCTACAATGATTTTTAAGAGGGAAATATATAAGAAAGCAACTCTTAACAAGAAAGCATGTGGCAATACAAAAGGCTGTCATGCAGAATTCATCGGCCAGTGTACTACAGCTGTATGATATTTTCTACCCAGATTAATACAGCCATGTACCTATGTTTGATAGAAAGTGACAATGGGAATATTTCATGAAACCATTTTCCTCCCAGAGGTAAAACTATGTTTCTGGCCAAAGGAATTTTGTCTAACATGTGAATCTTTGCCAATCATTTCATTATACAGAATGGTAACATAATCAATTCATTAATAATTACAAACAAACTTTAGTACTAGCTCATGTGTAATAAAACAAGCTTTCAGTCCCTATGCCTCTAAATTAGTTTTAGTTTTTTGTTTGTTTTCTTTTTTATCAGTTCTTTTTGGTAATACATGACAGTAGAGTCTTAAATTCAAATTAGGACCCCAGACTTGTGGATGTTTTAAGGCTTGAGAAAGTAAATATACCATGTTAGGTATTTTCAAACAACCTCACCACTCAATGAGGAGCCCCCTTTTTATTACATCAAGTTCCTTTATCGAATATGAATAGTTTTAAGTCTTGTATCTTAAAGATTTGATAAATAACAGCTTGGTTTAGAGAATATAACAAAGCAGTGTATGACCATAGAACTGAGGGATAAGCACTGAAAATAAAACATCTGACTTGTTTCTGTTGTTGTTCATGAAACTATGGCAAGAGCAAAAGTGGTGTGTAGTGTGTTAAGTTATTCTTTGAGTAGGACCACCCACCACAAAAGTATTTGCTTCCTCATTGGATCTATTTTGGGCCACACAAGGTAGATCACTGCTATGAAGCACTAAATAGTTGTAGTCTGAGCTCTATAATAGGCTTTGTGATGTAAGAGATTGGAAATATATTAGCATTTGTGAATAACAGTGTTTATAGAGTGTAGGGAGATGCCCTTTGTTCTACTTAATGCTCTTAAATGCCCTGTGTTGTGTGTAAAGAAAGATGATGCCACTCAATCAGCCTTCATTTGCAGGGTTTGCACGTTGAGTTGTTTTTTCCAGCCATAGTAATGAGCTTGTATTAAGCCACCTGCCCTCCTTTCCTGTCCAGGCCTTCTTGAACCCAATGGGACACACTGTGAAGCAGCTGCTTAGACTTATGTTGGAGTGAGTAGCTGAGAGTTATCTGAACTTTCCAGGGATTAAGCCCTGTGACTGTGGCCTCATTATCACTGGACTGTAACCCACTGAGCTCCCCAGCCCCAAACCCATAATGTGTTACAGCTCTGTTTAAAAGTAGATGACCATGAATACTCTGGGAAAAGTCATGCCCAACTAAAGAAGAGAAAATTACCTGTTAAAAATTATAATACTGGGGACCAGGTTTGTAGCTCAGTGGTAGGGTGCTTACCGAGCAAGCATGCAGCAGTGGGCTCAATCCTCAGCACCACATAAAAATAAAGAAAGAAACTAAAGGTATTGTGTCCATCTACAACTAAAAAGAATATATTTTAAAAGTTATAATTCTACTAATTAAACATTATGCCATCTGGCCCCAACTGCATTCTGTATACTTAGAAAGGTAGCAAGGTAACATGAATTTTTACATAACTTTTTTTTTAACCTTAGAGATGCACTTTTGAAAAGTAAATTACACAAAAGACAACCCTCTGAAATTTCTTTATGAGAACATTATTGCATGCAGTGGTTACTCTATTCATTTCCATCCTTGAGCCCTGAAGGGTTTATTTCTCAACAAAACAAGTAAATGTATGGTAGTGTCAAGAAATACACATATTTGTAATATTATGTCAAGTGCATTAATATAGAGAGGCAATTTCTACACAGGGTCCTCTAAGTAGTGACTTTCTTAAATATTCAGAGGAAGATAAAGTTGAGTGCTAACAACTAACCCCAGGTCCTGTCACCTTCAGCCACATGATAATCTTAACTGACTCAGAAACCAGGAGAACCAGCTTGTATGGTTATATCAAAAGAATCAAATATACCATGTCCTGAGACAAACTAAATGGCTTAAAAGGGACACGTGGACTAAGTAAGCAGAAAATTAGAGGCAAGATAAATATTTGGGAGCGGGAGCAGCTTAGCATAATGGATACAATTGTGACCATGAGGAAGTACCACACATGCACTTAGCATTGATGAAAAATGTTAATGATCTATTTCAAACCAAAATGATAGTTAAGAGCACGGGCTACATTTTTAAGCTCAGCTGCTGATTAACTGCATAACCTTGGGGCAAGCTACTTACCATTTCCCAGTTTCTATTATTCATTTGTAAAATGAGGATAATGGGGTTGTGTAGGGTGAACATTAAGTGAGATCATCTATTTACTGAGAGCTAGCAGAAAGTCTCAATAAATGATACAGGCTTTTCTAGCAGCGGTAGAAGTAAGAGTAGATGTAAAAAATAACCATCCTAAATGGAGTTTAAAATCCTTACCATGACTGCATTGGCACTATATATATGTAGAACCTTACATGGAGATATTGCCTATCCTTCAGGTTTCCTCACTCTTATTCCCACTAGGCTTACATTGGACCTCATTGAGCTCTTTAGTCCTCATGTCTTTTTCTTTTTCCCCAGTCCATGAGCTTCATTTTAGCTTCACTTCCTTGCCCTTCTTTCCCTCCTTTAATTCATTTCCATGCTGAAATCAAAGTGATTTATCTAACCTTTTAGCTCCACCATGCTGCTGCTTTGGCAGCTACTCAGGTTTATGGTTTGACATTGGTTCTTAGCAGGAAATATCAAAACCTGATGAAGAGTGCTGATAATTAATTTGACTTGTCAGGAAAAATAGTGAATTGTTTTTTTTGTTTTGTTTTGTTTTTTCCTTGCTAGACCGTTTGGGCTAGATGCCAGTGTTTCCATTTGAGTATTATGCACTTGGCCACGTCAGGGACAGACTGTTGATAAAGTATCTAATGTGATGTGGAGAATTCATCACAACTGTAATTGATGATGAATGAACAATGTGTTGGTTTAATATTCTTTAACCGGAGTGTAGGTTAACCCTAAGGTCTGTAATTCAGAGTTAGGAGCCCTTTGTTACTTACTGGTTGTGTCATATTACACATATACTTCCACTCTTGGGGCTTCAGGTTTCTTATCTACAATAAGGAGGTAAAACTGGATGATCTCTATTTCCCTTGAGTTTTAATAATCCATAATTTCTTTTTGCCATCTAAGGAACTGAGATTTGGAATAAATAAAATCCCTAGCATAAACATATGTTCTCTCTACAGCAATCTTTGACTTCAATATAATAGGGAATGGAAGGATAATAAGGATGAATGTAATTAAGTGGCTTCATAAAAATCGAATTGACAATATGGACCATTTTAGCATAACAGCTCCAGTATGTCAGTGAATTAGGAGTGTTAACCTCCATCTTTGTTAGATTGATTTCTGGTATCTGTATAACCCACAGAGCTGAAAGATACTGATTTTTTTTTTTTTTTGTACAAGGGATTGAACTCAGGGGCACCTAGCCACTGAGCCACATCCCCAGTCCTTTTTTATATTTTATTTAGACACAGGGTCTCACTGAGTTGCTTATGGTCTTGCTAATTGCTGAGGCTGGCTCTGCACTCATGATCTTCCTGCTTCTGCCTCCTGAGCCACTGGGATTACAGGCATGCACCACTGGGACTAGCCAGACTCACTCACTCACTCACTCTTTCTTTCTTTCTTTCTTTCTTTCTTTCTTTCTCTCTCTCTCTTTCTTTATTTTCTTTCTTTCTTTCTCTCTCTCTTTCTTTCTTTTTGTTAAAGTGAATTAAAATTTATTTTGTAAAATATATATTGAGATACTTTAAGATACTCCAGGATGTTGCAGAATTCATCTTTTAGGAATCAGTGTGATACATGTTTGGCTTAAAGATTGTTTCTTTTGAAGTACATATATACTACTGTGCTTCAATTATTACAAGAAGAGGTCTTCTCACCTTCACCACCAAGACATCTATAATAGTCTCTATGAACCCCAGATTGTAAATAATTTTGATGAGTATATTGTATTTATTAAGTAATTGTTTATTTCTTATACTTCAATAAGCAAAAAAAAATGCATATAACTGTGCTGGGGCTATAGCTCAATGGAAGAGTGCTTGCCTAGCACATGTGAGGCACTGGGCTCTATTCTCAGCACCATGTAAAAATAAATAAAATAAAGGTATTGTGTCCGTCTACAGCTAATTTTTTAAAAATGCATATAACTTAACTATTGCCTAGAGCCTTCTGGCCACCATGCAATATCTAACATAATCATTAGTTAATATAATTCCAGCTAAAATAACATGTATATGATATTTGAATTAGTTGCATTCAGATGAATGTTGAATTTCTGTTATGAATTTTGAGATATCAAATATCTTGAAAACTTCCAGGCACTTAAAGAGCTTCCTAGTCATCCACAGACTACCATCAATCAAATAATAACTATCATTATGACTAATATTTACTGGACAAATAGTATAGGTCAGGAATGTTTACATTTTAAGCACTGTAGACATTTAATCCTCCTTCAATCTTGAGTCATAATGAGATTAAATTATTTACTCAGTGTCATACAACTAGGAAGTAGTTGAATGTGAACCAAGAGAGGTTAGGATGAAAAGGAATAAGGGATACTGATCTCAGCCCAGTGATAGGCAATGAAAGTGCTTCAATAAATGAGTCTTAAAATTTTTTGACATCTGTTGAAGGAGAGATTTGCACTTACACCACTGAATCTTAGATTGTTAGAATATAGAAATACAGTAGACTTGGGGTGCAAAGAACTATTAGGCATGCTGAGATGGAGCTAGGGATAAGGCACTAAATTTCACTGTGCAGATTATACTTGAGTATGTGCATTTTAGTTGAGGGTTCTACAAAGGCTGGAAGTTGGGTAAACCAATCACTTACTAATCAGAGCAATGAATTGCAACCAACTAGCAACATGTTTGTTTTTGGGGTGGTAAATAGGATGGAGAGTATATCACTATTTTAATACTGGGAACAAGGGTGAGGGGAAAGGGGAAAATGGCTCCCACTAAATAATTATGTATACACAGACAGGTGGGGGAAGGGGAAATGAGGGGGGAAGTTCATTTTTAGTTAATAACTGATGATCTAGAGTTTCAGGGTCTGTAAACCTCTGTGAATTAGGAATTTTTGGCAATTCTATACCACTGAATGTCGTAAAATCCAGGATATTAGGATTCCAGGGTTAGACTCCAACAATTTTAAGACAATAAAATGCTAAAGGAATTAGGGGACAGAAACCCCAAAGGATTTGCAAGGTAAAGCTCAAGAGATGTTAAACACTAATCTCCCTTTCACTCCAAGTCAATCACGGTTTTAGGTCCTAGTACAGTGAAATGGACTTGAGGTTGGAGAAATGCTGGTAGAGGATAAGGGGAGATGCCTTGGCTGGCATTTTGGGCCTTCCTCCCCAGATTTAGCTGGACCAGCTCCCATTTTAATTGTTTTATATTGAGGGTTCCTGCATGTGGTTTCATTTGATAACAGTATTCCAAGCTTAAAAGAAAAAGACAAAAACACTTCCCTAGGGAGAAAAAAAGATGTGGAACCTCTACAAAGTGTTCCACTATATCACCCTTAACCTCTGTCCTTTGGAAAATAAAGACAGATGCTAGCAAGGATGTTTTGGCTGGGAGATTGGGAAGGGTCAACCAAGAACTCAGTGAATCAGTCATCCTGTACTAGGAAAGTAGTAACAGCAGTAAAATCAGATAATAATAACAGTTACCATATTAAGCATCAACTGTGATCCAGGCACAGGGCTAAATACTTACCTAGATTTTGCTGTTTGAGTCTCTGCACTCCTAAGAGATAGGTACTACTATTACCTGACTTTGCAAATATTATTACTCTTTTGCATCTGAAGGAGTTGTGAAAATGGCCTAAATATGTAAAGATATACAAATGAATTTAAAATTGTATTTTGCAATTCAGTATAAGAAGTTGCTCAGGGATTATTCCAGCTATAATATACACCAGGTTGAGATGATCTATCTATCTATTCCTTTGAACTTAGAACAGCTCTGAATTCAGAAGAAAAAAAAAATCACCTTCTGGCCCTTAAAGTGAGGAATGTCTTATAAGCTTATTCCAAGAGGAAGTGTTTTTATGTAGACTTAAGTAGAAGAAATGTTTTCTTCAATGGAAAAAATTCTTATTGCAATCATATGCTTGCTCGAGGATATTTTTATTAATGTGTTAATTCAGCAGATATTTGTTGGGCACTAACTATGTGCTCTGAACCCAGAATCAGAAACACAAAATGGACAGAATAATTTATTTAATACAATCCTCAAACCTAAGAAATTTCTATAATTATCAATTCCAGGTTTAGTGGCCTCTATTTTGCGTGATTTTTCAGCTTAGTTGGAATAGATATTTAAAACTCATGCAGGATGTGGAGGGAAGTACAGTTGTTGGTTATAGATGATAGAATTAAAGAGCTTTAGGAACAAAGTAGCCCATTCCCTATACTTTACATGTGAGAGAGTCAGATGACCTTAATTATAAATTGTATAACCTTGGCCAGGTTACTTAACTTCTCTCAACCTTAGGTTCCTCATATATACCATGAAAATGATAGATTTTCCTTATATAGAAATAAGGTAAAGAATACATAAAATAAGCTACATGGGCTGGGGTTGTAACTCAAATGGTACAGCATTTGCCTAGCATGGATGAGGCACTGGATTAGATTTTTAGCACTGCATTTAAATAAATAAAGGTCCATCGACAACTAAAAAAATATTAAAAATAAGAGAAGTTATATGAAGTTTGTCACAGTGTCTTGTAGGCACACACACGATATGCTCAGTATATGTTTGCTGTTATTGTGATCACTATTTTTCATGTGAGAGGATTAAAACAGTAACAGGAAATGCATTGTCCCAAGGTCATATAGGCTGTTGACAGTATGCCAAATATTAGAGCTCAGATCTCTACCAATAGTGAAATATTCCTTATACTACACTACCCATTTTTTCCTGGGACCAGGTAATATAAAATTCCTAGGCTTATGAGAAATATTTCGGCTCACCCAGGGAGAAGAAGAGAGAAGAAATACTAGGAAATACCAGACATAAGAAAAGAATGTCTGGACTCAGAAAACAAAACAACATAAGGGATAAATGAAGAGTAAAAGAGAAACAACAATTACCAGAGAGTTTAGATAGGAAAGTGGGAGCATTACAATGCCTAGTGGATCACAGGATTGATTTCAAACCTAATTCCTTTATTTACCACAGATGAAATTGACAGTATTTTTTTTCCTTTTTATTGGGGGTGGAGGTGAAAGATGGTTCAAAATGCAGGTGTGGTTCACAGAAAGTTATTGTGAATGTAACTTTATAATTTCTATTTTTAAGCATGGGAACACTGTAATTGATGTTAGAATAGAAGCCTGAATACTACCAGTCCTTAAGGAATGATGGAGTTTAAAAGGGTATTTGGCTAAAGCAATACTTCAGCTAACTAATGCCATAATAAAACCACATTATTCCTTTGTGTAGCTACAGTACTGGTACAGCACTGAGAGTGGTTGATTAGTTAGATGAACATATTCTTAAAAATTAGAAATATATTAAAAGAGCCACACTGTTCCTCTGCTGAAAGTGAAGGTTAATTTCTTTTTGCCTAAGCAAAAGGTGATGTTGCGTTTGCTAAACTAGATTTCAGTTTAAGCAGAGGCCCTCAATTTTCATTGTTGTACGAGTTGAGGAATATTTGGAATATTTAAGTAGTTTCCCATCATTGCATAGAGCATGGCCCAGAAACTGGTGCCAAAAAATCTTGACTGGAGTTCCTAGCCCACCACAAGGGATAGACAGAGAATGATTTAGGTGTAATTACTTTATACAGAGGTTGTTCCAATATTGTGCACTTAAAATTTTGTTAAAAGGGTAGATCTTGTGCTCAGTGTCCTTACCATGATAATAATTTTTTAAAATATGCTCTTGTTTTACTTCATCCTTTAATCTTGACTTTGCTAATTTTCCTCTCCTGCAAATAACCAGTATTTTGTTGCAAGTGAAATACATTGGTAACACCTTTATTGCTTATTCATTTGATAAATTTCACCTTCACAGGGCATCGGGTACTGTTTATACAGCACTTGACATTGCAACAGGACAAGAGGTTAGTGCTAACATTTATTCCTGATTATTTTCCTTTATTCATATTTATTCCTTGTTAATGACATATCTTATGAAAAAATGTAGATAATTTACTCATGGATTTGTGGTACAGAGAAAGAGCTTAGTAAATAATTTGTATGCCTCATTCTGTGTTCCCAAAATATTGATGTTTGTGTTTATTGTGACAATTGTGATTTATTCTCATATTTTCATCATCATTCAGGTGGCCATAAAGCAGATGAACCTTCAACAACAACCCAAAAAAGAATTAATTATTAATGAAATTCTGGTTATGAGGGAAAATAAGAATCCCAATATTGTTAATTATTTAGATAGGTAAGTGTTTTCTCTCATTATGTACATGTTGTTCTTATGAGATGGCCTTTTCTTGGTAAATTATTTTATTGGGCTTTTATTAATTTAACAGTCAAATATTTCTCAAATGCTACAAAGTAGTAGAGTGTGAGATACATGGCTAACCTTGCACCCACTTATCTTTGACCGCCCATCAAACATGAAAGGTTTTATGGGTTTGGTTCTAAACATAAACAGTTTGTGTAATTTCTACTTGCGGATTGTGGCTCCACATTGGCAGGAAATAGAGAGCCATGGTGCTTTAAGCATTTCTTTTAGTGTTTGTTTGGAGTGGGTAAGATCTCTAGGAGGCTGAATGAAGAAAGGCTGACTACAATGGCCCTGCTTTAATGGGTGCTTTGTGAGGAACTGACAGTGAGGTCTAGGGAATTGAGACTTTAATCTTAAACCTTTTTCTAAACCAGGTAATTAATGTTTCTTTCATCAGTAGTACTAGCAGTGTTATAAATAGGCATTTAAAGACAGCACTAACTCTTCACTTGTGGTTAACATCTGTCTCTTTCAGTTTCAGTAAGTGTTTGTTTAGCACAACTCTGCGGTTCTGAGGGAATACAAAAGAAAAAGCTAGTTCTTCAACCTCCATGAGCTTAAGATCTTGCTGTCTGAGTTTTAGACCAGGTAGATCAATAATATTGGAAGGAGGAAAAAAGGAGGATGGAAATTGAGAGTCATGATCAGTGTTTCATAAAATGCCCTTGGGGACTCACTTGCAGCAAAGTGACCCTGTGCATTCGTAATTTTGTCAAAATTGTATTTGCACTTGTAGAAATGCAGGTTTCTGGGCTGCTTGCCATAACTCATGAAATGTACCCAGTGAATTTTCATTTTTAATAGACTCCCCAGTGCATCTTATGGACATTGTAGTTTAATTTCACAGTGATGTGGGCCTAAAGGCACATCAAGGGTCCTTCCATTCCTTATAAATCCTCGCTCTTGCTAAACAAGGAACCAGAGACCCAATGATACTACTTAAGTGTCTAAACATGGCCCCAAGTTATTTTCTATAACTTCATGCTCTTTGCCTGTATAGTAAGGCTCTGGTGACCTCTGTGCCCACATTTGGTCACTTTTTGTTCTTGAATAACTATAGATAATAGACATGGCTCCACTCACAACTGACTTCTCTCAGAACTGAGACTTGGTCACAAGTCAAAGTCTTTTTCTTTTCTTGTTATAGCTACTTAGTTGGTGATGAACTGTGGGTGGTCATGGAATACTTGGCTGGTGGTTCTTTGACTGATGTGGTCACAGAGACCTGTATGGATGAAGGACAGATAGCAGCTGTTTGCAGAGAGGTAAGAAAATAGAGCATTTCTTACCAAAGAGTACACCAAAATTAGTATTTATGCTTATTCAGAATGTTTATAACATCTAAGTAACAATAACAAAAGTTTTCTAATGAAAAAACAACTGGAGAGCCTGACTTCAATTTGAATCTTAACCTAGTAGCATTTATTTGCATCAGTCTCCCCAGCCCCTTGTTTATTTTAGTTGCTTTTTTTGATAATCTTTTGAGTTCCATTATGTAATCCTTGAGGTGCCATATTTAATCCTTGAGGTGCCATATTCATATCACTATAGTGAATATGCAAAATGGTGATGTTCACATGGAACTTATTCCTGATTTGGGGGAATTTTAACACAATATTTATTTTTTACTACATATAAAATATGACCACATGATATTCCGATCTTTTTCCAGAAGGCAAGTTAAACAAGGTTCTCCTTCAGCCCAGGGAGCAGTTGCTTTCATACTACAAGGTGGATATTCCCCATAGCCCTCCAGTGGGCCTGTGCATGTTTCTTTTCTAATAATGGTATCATGTTCTTACTTCAAGCTAAATAAAGGATTTTTGTTATAATTATTTTTTCAATAATTTTAAAAACACACACTTTTCATTAGAGTCTCATGTTGGGCATTGTCCTCTATCTCATTCATTATGATGAAGTTTTCTACAAACAAAATAGGAATAATGATTCACTAAAACGTGGAAACAAATGATAGAAAAACAAAAATAAATGATATCAACTAATCTTTACATTTTGTATTAAATTGTTTGCTTGAATTTCCTCCTTTGTTTTCTTCTTATTCTCATTTCCTGCACCCCAGACACCACAGATCCACTAAATGCATATGTTTTCTATTCATGCAATAAATCAAATTTATTGTCATTCAAGTCCTGAGCCTGTGGTTTCCATTTTTTGGTATTACAATACAAAAGCATCTCCAAACAAGTATCTATAGTTATTTTATAAACTAGGAGACCTTCCCAAACTTGGCTGTCCATCAGAAGTAGCTTAGAGCACATGTTTCAAATGCAGATTCTTGGGTACTACTCCAAACCTATTCAATCAAATGAAATCATATACACAAAGGCTTCCTACATCTGAAAAGACCAAGCTGAATCTATACCTTGCAGATAACTAGGCCAAAGGATGATTATATTGTGTGTTAGCTTTGCTGTATTCATGATTAGTGCTACTTATATCCTTACTCTTTCATGGCCTAGTCTGACATGGGAGCCATCAAACTTATACTGCTAAGTAACATCACTGATTTAGTGATAGTGTTATTTTAAAGTGGTGTTAAGGCATGCAGTAATCAATTTCATTTGACAACACAAAATTATATCCTTCCCCAATAATTTGTCTAGAAATGAAACTTAGAATTTAAAAAAAAAATTGTGATATAATTGGAACTTTTTTTCTGGTTCAATAGTGCCTCCAAGCTTTGGATTTCTTGCACTCAAACCAAGTGATCCATAGAGACATAAAGAGTGACAATATTCTCCTCGGGATGGATGGCTCTGTTAAATTGAGTAGGTATTTTGATTCAGATCATGTTTGAGAAAATATCAGGGAATTTCTGTTCTTTTACTACCTATCTTAAGAAGATAGAAGATAATGGCTGCTGAAATGATTTATTTGGAAGCATTGAGAACCCAATTTTAATTAATTTGTTTTATGCTGTGTTCCTGTAGATTGTGTCCAGAATTTTTGCATTTAATATTTCACATTTTCTAGTGTTTTTTGTTATGATTGGATGACAAGTACCTAATTTGAAAAGTGAAGGATACTGTAATTTGCAGGAAACAATAATGGACACTGAAATATATTAAAGCTTGGTAAAAATGACATCAATGATTATTTCTGACCCGCCCTAAAACCAAAACCAGCTGAGAAATTAGGTATCAAAAGGATGTGAGCTAGGCAGCTATGGAAGCTCAGTGTTTCACAGGAAGGTTCAACCATATCTGAAAGTATCCTATTGTAGAATGAAAGAGGGTGGGCTTATTTTAATTGATTTTTCTTCTCTACAGCTGATTTTGGGTTCTGTGCCCAGATCACTCCTGAGCAAAGTAAACGAAGCACCATGGTGGGAACTCCCTATTGGATGGCACCTGAGGTGGTGACTCGCAAAGCTTATGGTCCAAAAGTTGATATATGGTCTTTGGGAATTATGGCAATTGAAATGGTGGAAGGTGAACCCCCTTACCTTAATGAAAATCCACTCAGGGTAAGTGAGAGGAGAACTCAGGTAGTTCATCCCCAGGAAAGGGGAAAGGCCAGATATCATTTCTGGTTTTCACCAAAATTGACCAGAATGGGCTTTTTCCTGGGACAAATAACATAGAAGCAACAGGTTATAATTTTAAAATTACTGTGAGCTTTGTAAAGTTTTCTTACCATGCCTCAATGGTTTCCTAAAGTGCTTTGAAGTCATTATATCTAAAGAAAAGGGTCACTGGGTTCAATCCTCAGCACTACATAAAAATAAATAAAGTTATAAAAAATTCTTTAGTATAGCTCTCTACTGTAAGAACAGTAGAAATGGAAAGAAGAGAAGATGTGAGAAGCAAAAGTATTTATCACATGACATGGTTAAATAATCTATCTAGGAAACACTTACTTTATAATGACTTTAACAAAGTTAATACATTTCCAAACAGCTATAATTTTAAACTGGATTTCCCTTCATTATCATTAATGATTTATTGAGCAACAACAACTTGGTGGGTACTGGAATGGAACACAGAGATAGACATAGCACCAGTCTGGTGAAATCACAAACGTCATTAGAAGACTGTCAAGTAGAAAATGAATGGAAATAGTTGGGGTTGGGTAACTCAGTTTGCTACTGCAGAAATGGAGATTTGATCCTCATGTGGCCCACTTACCTCTGCAAAGAAAAAAGTTCCATTTCATAGCCTAATCCCACCATCTTTATTCAGAAAGGTGCTGTTGATCATGAAGGAAAAAGGCAAAGAAGTATAAAAGAATGTCTGTCTTCTCAGTACAGAAGCAAACCAGTAGGTATTATATTGTATTTAGTCTAACGGTGACCCAGAAGCTGTTTTATGTATATAAAGGTCATTATATTGTTGAAAAAAAAAGGGAAATATACACAGATTTGAAATTTACTTCCCAAAATCATTCATATGATTCTGCAATATGTATACTCAGAAAAATGAGAAATTATATCCTATCTATGTACGATATATCAAAGTGCATAAATGCCTTCTACGGTCAGGTATAACTAATTAAAACACATTTAAAAATTTAAAAAAACTCATTCATATCATCTGTGTCATTACCACTAAGAGTCTAAAATTGAATTTCATTTCTAGGTATTAAAAAAACCATTGCCCCTTAGTAAATAGTTAAATGTGCTCACATTAAGCTTACAAAAATCCACATTCAAACCAAATATATGTGCCTTTCTGTACATGCAAAGAAACCTACAAACTAATTGTCTAGTTGTTTTCACAGCTGAATATTTTGTAAATGGGAGCTATATTTCCTATTATGGAGAGGAGGACAGCCTCCTCCTTGGCCCCCTTCTAATTGCTCTCTGGTACTTGGCCTCTGGTCCTAGTCCCTACATTGACTGGAAAACAACAGATATGAGTGAATGCCCTAATGAATGCTGTGGGCTATTTCTCTGGTCTCATGAAATAATCTGGAAGTGAGATGTTCACATCGATTAGCTGCCTGTGGCGCTGAGTGGAAAAGAAGGGGCATTTTCCCACCATTTGTGGGTCAGCCCTCCATGAATTTAATCAAGTCCACCCCTGACCTATGGACCATCGCATCAGGATAATTACTTGGGCTTTTCCTTATTGTTTAACTACCTTTTCCCATTAAGAAATAGCAGTGAAAGAACACATCAGGCCTGTTGTTTCCATGGATTTCCTCCTCTAAGTCTGTGGAGTTTGGAGGCACTAAATGGATTATGGCTATTTTGCTTTCTGCCTTCTAATGAGTAATTTATAACCTGCAGAATTTAAGGATTAAAAAAATGGTTCTGTAAAGCAACTGGTCTCAGTAATGCATTTATTACCTTCTTCAGTTCCTCAATTATAATTGATCGCTCTTCAGCTAGGCTGCTAATTGTTAGAAAAAAGGAAACAAGTTTTAATCTTTATAGGCATCTTCTAGCTTCAGATTAGAACTCATAATTAACAGCTTGTCTTTTAGAATCCACAGCCTTATATCTAAACAAGTACTTGCAGGTTAACAAACCACAAGGTTTAGGAAAGCCTACATTAAGACTATGACAAAAAGACCTGTCAGAAAGACCACCCTGTTGAATTCCACTGATAAGAATTTACTTTAACTTTGCTCATTACTCTCCTTGTGTGATCAGGTTCCAATTAATTAATCAACATGTCCATACTGAGTCAGCCCTATTCTGAGCCTATCTCTCCAAGACACCAGGAGTACTTTTTAAGCTTTAATTTCAAAATATGCTATCCTCATGATCTCTTAAAAAAAACAAAACATAATGTCTCAAGCTAGATGCCCTTATTTGGGATTTGAAAAACATAGTAATTGAAACCAGGGGGAGATTAAAAAGCAAAAAATATAACATGAGCCCATAGGGAGCCTACACTTCCTTGGATCCTGGTGACCAGGCCATGTGTGGTAAAACAGAAAATCATCTAGGATTTTAAGAGAGGAATGAAAGAGTGTTCTATTAGGTTTTTTTTTTTCCTTTAAATTCCTTTCAGCACTATCACCTGTCCACTGATTTTAAGGCTTTGAGATGGAAAGAAGTGGAAGGAAAGATAAATTATTGAAAGAAAGAAGAGTGGTAGAATGGAGTGGTACATGCTTGTGAAAAATAATTGATTCACTAGACAGGAGTTGGGTGTGTCCCTTAAAGCCTTTCTAAATCTGTTTCCTTTCTATAAAATAGGGACAATAGCTATCTCATTGAGCTGGCATGAAAACGAAATGAATAATGTGTATAAATCAGCTAGCATGTAGTTCCCAAGAACTTTCCCTCTACACTGGCCACACCCCATCCCCTTAAGGACTGGAGGGTTCTGTACAGTTCAGTGCAATTCTCATGAACAGGCAACACTGAATAGGACAGGTTCAAAGTGAAGTTTGGGGCTTTACATTTCAAAGTCGTTTGCATCTCAAATGTGGCTTTCTTTGTGTCTTTCTTTTGTCAGTTTTAATTCAGCAAACTAAAACCCTGTATGAACATTGCCTGTTAACATATATTTGATGCAAGGAATTGGCTACTTTTTTACCCTGGTTACAAAGTGGTTGGGGTTTTTGCTCCATTCTAATTGACCTAATTTGCTCATAAAATGCCTTTTAAAGGTCAGAGAGTTATTAACTGTACTGATGTTATGAGGTTGGTACCCTTCCAGAGACAGAGAGGAGACAAACTTCTTACCATCCCCCACTGCCTGAAGTCTTTGCACTCTACACAATTGGCCTTGGACATGTTGTTCTGTGGCCCATGGACATTTTTAATGTAGCTTCCAATAATAAAGTGCCTTGTTCCTTCTGTTTGACTGTGATTAAAAATCGAACTCACCCTGTGGATGTGCAAATCAAATGTTGCTGTTCTGATAATCTCAACTTTCTGTATATTGAGGATATATATTTTAAGACCTGTGATTATAATGACCTGATTTTAAATAAGGAGGCATGATCATTTGTATAAAACAAAAATTTGGTTTGTTTCATTTTTCAGCACAAAAAGAGTGCCTCTTTATTAACTTTGTATTCACATATAATGGGGCTGGAGGGTTCTGTACAGTTCAGTGTAATTTGATTTGATGGAATATCCCATTTTTAAATATCTCAGTGGTATCCACCAAATCATGGAACCCTTTGTATGTATAATTTTCTAAACCTTTATCAAAGTTTGAATGAACTTTAAGTATTTAATACCCTTGTATTAACCATTATGGAGCTGTATCAGGTAAGTATTTAATACCCTTTCATTAACCATTATGGTGCTATATCAAACCCTGGATCACTGGAAGACAGTTATTGGTATCAATGCTAAAACAATATCAGTATATGCAACAGAGATCCTAAATCAATGGTTCTTCTCTTTGATTGCACAATGGAATAATTTGTGAAGTTTTCAGAATCAATGACACCAGATTTCCACCCCCAAATGAAAATGGTAACCAGGACTAGGCCAAATACAAAGCTAGGCAGTAAGCCCTCTTAACACTGTCCACACTCAGAAATAATTCTTCTTCATGCCTCTTTGAGGGTGGTTGTTCAACCAAGAAAGAGCACATTATTATTCTGCTCATATTTTTCCATTTTATATAAAAAATCATAAGCAATAAAAAATTATGAGCATTACTGTCAAAGCCTACTTGAAATCATGTTCTGCTCTGTGTCGTTCTAAGATTTTCCAATCCAATAATACTATCAAAAAAGAAATATCTCCATGATATACCATTTTCTTTTTCAATTTTGCTTTTTCTGAAGATGAAGTTTATCATTAAAATGTGCTAGCTGCTGGTGGAGTACCTAGCACATATCAGTGCATAATATAGCCATCAATCTGACTGCTCATGATTAAGAGTTCATTGCCTATATAAGTCCAGGGAGAGAGGAGGTCAGAAACCTAAATCCAGACCTGTTGTCTACACTAAGAGACTTCACACCTTTTTCCTTTCCCCACACTTAAAGCACTACACAAATATTAGTTGTTGTTGCTGTTGTTGTTGTTGTTGTTGTTGTTATTATTATTATTATTATTGGATCAGGGAAATCCTAGTTAGCTTGAATGTCTAGGAAAGAGGGTTAAGTAGATTAAAATAATCACTAGCTACTGAAAAATAGCAACTAAAAGGCCAAACTGCATCTAGTTTCCTCTAACCACTGGAACCTGTGCTGTGGATTGGAATGTCTGGATTTGATGGCGCATGCTCATTTGGAATTAAAGTCAGACATAAACTTCCTGAGCACCAGAGAAGCAAGCATACTTTGCTAGCACTCAGTCAATATTGTTTTGAATGTATTTCAGGAAGAGCTGGGAGCATTCCCTTCTTTTTCCATAAGCCACTAGGGAACAGCAAGGTTTATTGATGGGTTGTTGACACTCCTACTTTGAGGGCAAGCCTATGCCTAAAAGGAGGGGCCAGTTGGGATAACTACAACTAAAATAACTATAGAACAGTACAGGGCTTCTTTTTAATCATAAAAAAAATATTGCCTGTCAAAAGATCGACAGCTCTTAAGAATCATTGGTTGTCAAGAATTCAGCTTAGGAAAATGAAACTTAGCCATAGGAAAGCTGCAAGTCTCATTTAGATTGTAATTCAGAAGCAGACAGCTTAAACTGGAGAGTTATGACCCAGAAGACAGCCAAAGGAGGAATTGATTTCCACAGCAAACTAAAATCCAAGAAACTCTGACCAGGCAAAAATGAGAGAAAGAAAGTTTGAAAATGTGGTGACCAGGGACCGAGCATTACCCAAGACTGTTATTCCTTTCTGCTTATCATTCCTGAGTCCTTACATGATGGTTTGGGTATGAGCCAGAGATGCATATGCCTATTGCCCTAATACCCAAGTAATTCAATTCCTCAAAAATAAGAGTTTGTTATAAACAAACAAATCTTGGACATAGTGATAGGCATTTATTTGCCCACTGAAATCTCTAGTCACATGTTTTTATCCTGTGGCTTTTGAAATCTGTGTTTTTGCCAATGAGAAATGACTTCACCAAGAACATCAAGGGTTTTTTTTTTTTTTTTTTTTTTTGATAATTAAGATCATTTCTTTTTTGGGAGGTGTACTGGGGATTAAACTCAGGGGCACTCGACTACTGAACCACATCCCAGCTGTATTTTGTATTTTATTTAGAGACAGGGTCTCATTGAGTGCTTAGTTCCTCGCTGTTGCTGAGGCTGGCTTTGAACTCGAGATCCCTCTGTCTCAGCCTTTCTAGCCACTGGGATCACAGGCATGGATTACACCACGCCCAGCAATTAAGATCATTTCTGACTTTCATTATCATTTTGATTTATACCCTTTCTAACCTGATTGTGTCTTTATTTTAGGAAACCCTTTGAGTTCTAATATTGTGTGCATGTACAGATATGTAACAACAAATCCCATCACTGTATACAACTATGTACCAATAAAAAAATGTGCAAAGAGGGGAAAAATAGAAAACCCTGCATTCTGATAAAAGGATACCCTGATATGCCTTAGATAAGCCTCTCAGCAAAGAAAGTTTAATTTATGAAGGCAATCTTAATTCTGTAGCTGGGAGAACCAGAGTTGTAACATTATTCCAAGAATCAAGCTGACCTTTCATTGTAGCCAGTCTTGTCTTTTGCTTTCTTTGTTTTTTGGGAGTGAGGGTTAAAGAATTGCCCCCCTCTGCTCAGATGGCAAAACTCACCAGTCAGTGGCCAATGAATGTGAGGGGACTAGACAAGGAGATTTCTATTATCTCTACAAACTTTATATGATTTGAAGATTGAACTCTATTCCATGTTGGTCAGTCAGGAATTCCACAAACTTATGAAGATTCCTTACTTCTTGTTGAATTTCTACTCCCTTATTGATTCAAATGAGTATAATTTGATTATGTTATGGTTTACTAATGGGTTCCATAAAGCCCAATAGTTAGTTGCATGAAGTTCCTTGGGCTATTGAAAATACCAAGAGAGTGATCACGTGGTAGGGTTCTTGGTTCCACCAGAATAGTTTCTCTTGAATTCATTTTCTATATTGGGCTATCACATGAGATTTACTTACATAAACCAGGGAATCTTGTGGGTTCCCTACTTTGATCCTGTGTTCTTTTGGCTGTAGATAAGCCACAGCTTTCCCTGACTTTGCCAAAAGCGCCATAGTTTGGGTGAGCGTTGTCTTTATGAGTGTTTTCAAAGACATGATCTTCAGAGAGCAGTTCAGAGCTATCTATCTTATCACTTCCAGACTAAATTTACATCTTGGAGAGTAAAAAAAGCCCTCTCATCTTACCAAGCAAACACACTTGGTCATGATGTGAAATATGCTGCATGTGGGACTCAGCAACTCCATACAGATAGTAATCTTGGGGAGAAGCCAATGAAGAGCATTGTAGTGATAAAAGCCATTATAGGGACATGTGGTCTATACTCTGGGGAGCAATGGGAGGAATTGTGTTTTTGTATACAGAGCTGGTCAGCTGATGAACTACCTGTAAAATAGAAGCTGAAATCAGTGTACGTGAGCAATAATGCTTGTTTTATAGATCATATTATAGGTTGTTTTGATCCTAATATGTTAATTTGGAAAAACACTAAGGTATCAGAGAATTAGTCCCTTCTAATGCTCTCAAATAAAATGTGAACAAATGTATAATGTTAAATGGTGCCTTGGAACCAGAAACTAAGTGTGGGTTGAAGATAAATGGGAAGTTTGGAAGATATATTCAATACGATGGGTTTTTTTTTCCATGATCACTTTTCTCATTTTTAAATTTTATTTTAGTTTTTTAAAAATTTTTGATTAACATGTAATATTTGCATATATTAATAGAGCACAATATGATATTTCAATATATGTATATAGCATGCACTGATCAAGTCAGGGTAATTAGCATTTCCATCTCCTTATCATTTCAGAACCAGAAGAATGTGGCAGTAACAGAGTAGAATCTGGGATCTAGGTTCCTTTAACTAGATTTTCTAGCCTTTAATCTCTGTTTGAATTCTGCTTCATCCCACCAGCCAGCCACCTTCTCTTACATTGTCCTTTGACTTCTGTCCTTGCCCTACTTTTTTGTTCTTTCAGCTTCTTCTGCTTCCTGCACCATTTTGCTTTCCTTCTTTTCCTATTAACCCTTCCTTTCCTTTCTCCTTCCCCCAATCCCTTTCCTCTACTTTTTCCTTTTATTTATTTATTTTGATTGGTACCTTACAGTTACATATAAACTTGGAATGCACTGGGATATAGTCACACATGCACATAGTATAATTTGGATAACACTTTGTTCCCAAGTTCTTCCCCTTTTCCTCTCCTGCTCCCTCCCCTTTGGTTCCCTGCTTCTGCTCTACTGTTCTCCCTTCTATTTTCCTGAGGTTCCCTTTTATATTCCATTTTTCTCTCTCTAGCTTCAACTATGAGAAAACATTCAACCCTTGACTCTCTGAGGCTTGAGTACTACTTGGGATGCCATTGATTGCCTCATGAACACAAGTATCCTGCTCTGCATTTCTTAACAAGAGATTAGAATGAACACATGCATTGTCAGAGTCATCTGGTATTTATTTTATGGCATTAGCCAGTCCTTTGTGCTTGAAAATAGTACTCTAAAGCTAGGCTAGCACCTAATCAGTCAGCACTACCTAATTACCTTTTATTATCAACCTATAATAGGATAGATCTATAATAAGTTCATTTAAATGGCTTTTTAAGGATCAAACAACAAAGCACAACAACAATAAAGCCCTCCTCCCATAATTTGGAGACAGCTTCTATGCAAACAAGTAGGAAGCTAAATTAGACCACATTGCTGTCACACTGGACTATTAAGTTGAATAAGTTCAAGTATGGAATATAGTGTTTGTTACAATATGGTGATTTTTTTTACAGGTTGTGCTCCATTCACTCTCTACTTAGGAAATTAAAAAAAAAGAAATGTCAGGGCCCTTCATGAAATCCATAAACACATCAGAAGCAGCAATACACTCTGGCCTTTAACCTCTGAAATCCCAGGTCATGAGCAAACTTAGTCAGAAGGTGTCAAGTCACTCATTGCCAAATCTTGCTCATAAAACACTCAAAGTTAGTTGAAAATTCTAACATAAGAAAGGAACCAGAGAGCAGTAGGCTGCAGGGAACATCGAGAGTACAAGCTGCATAAAGACCATCAACACATACACACTAAGGATATAGTATGCATCCTCCCTAACTTGGTATGTGCCCTTTTGTTCCACATTTCCAAACAGGTGAAGAGTGACTGACTGCAGAAGGACCATTTCCTTTGTACTGGTAGAGGTGAATCAAGCAAACCAGTTGTTCATGCACAACATGCCTGCTTGTTTGCTTGCTTGCTTCTTCTTTCTTTCTTTTCTTTTCTTTCTTTCTTTTTTTTTTTTTGGTGACATCCCTAGCTTTTTTATTTTTTATTTTGAGATATGGTCTCCCTAAGTTGCTCAGGCTGAATTTGAACTCACAATCCTCCTGTCTCAGCCTCCCTAGCCACTGGAATTACAGATGTGCACATCACACCTGGCTGCCTCATTTCTTGATGAGCCCTTTTCTATCTCAGGAGAACTCCTACCTCAGAGACTGGAAACAGACTCCTACTTCCCCGATTCAAATAGTGATTCCTACATTACTAGTTGTGTGACATGGGACAAGTTATTTTTCTTAATCCCACAGGACTGTTTTTTTATCTGTTGATTGGGGAATCATAATAGTCTACCTCAGGGGCTTGATGTGTTGATTGGATTAAATAATAGTAATCATTCAATAAATTTTATCTGTCAAAACTTATCATGAACATATTTATACAGATATTAAGATATAGATAAATAGTCTTTTTGCATTTATGGTTCAGTTACATTGTATGTTCAAAAGACTTTTGTGGACTAGACTAGGAGCCCACTCATCCTGTATAATATGATTTCCATGGGAAAATGTTTTTGGAGTCCCAAATATTCAGCTTGCCACACCCTATCCTCTTTTAAAGTGAGTCTTTAGTATTGGTGCTGAGGTCTCTTGTAGTTGCTAATACATTTCCATGTATGCCCCCTGGTTTGTTTTCTGATGTCTTAACCTAAACTTTATAAACTGTTATAAGGAACTGAAGTCACAAACTAAAGCTTTTTAATTAAATGGTTAGTCCTGTTGCAAAACTGCCTTAATGAAAATTTATTAGGTACATATGGATTGTTTTGAGACTTCTTTGGAGAAATGTGGTAACTTCTATAATGACTGCTTTGATCTTTCTTAACTGAGGAAATTGCCAATAAGGTAAATTGAATTATTTCTTCAACTGAATGAACTAGTTTTCTGTTAGTACTTAGGTAAATTCAGTTGCATATGGGTCAGTGAAAACTTTAGTGTTTTGTGTGTTGTTGCTAAGATATTTAGAGTTATCATTGCAGAATTCTAGAATATTAGAAACTTCTAGGTAATATGTATATCAGAATGAAGAATGCCACCAGTTTTGGGCCAATCATAGTATTTGTCATAAGGTCAGTAAATCATGGGGCCTATATAGTCTCACATGAGAAAGACAGTAGATTTTGCTTAATAATCTAACAGTATAACCAACAGTACATTCTCTGCTCAAGGTCAGCCAGAGAAGATAAATTTCTGAATTAAGTTTCAAGTCCCAGGAAGAACTTGTTCTCTCCCCTTTCTCTCTGCATTTGTTTGCACCAGACTTATTGTAGCCATCTTTCACCAGGTCTCCCCCTTTTGATGGTATCTGCTTATGTGCTCTGTTCATCGAGCGCTTTTTCAGTGTGGAAACTGAGTCATGGCTAGTGAAAAGTTATCACATGCCAATACTGATCAACTCAGAAAAGGTGCTTTATTTCATTGTCTGCCTATCTTACATTTTTAACAAATTACTTTAGGTTCTTAGCTTTCATACTCTATATCAGTCTGTTATATTCTCAGATCAGTTAAATTTGTACTTTTTTTGGCTTTCATTTCATTCAGCAACAAAAACATTTATGGAGCACTTATTTTGAGCAAACTGCTACAAAATCAGAGAGGATCATGACACACTTTATATCTTCCTCAGACTTCCAGTTCAGAAGGGAAGGCAAACCTGTAAACAAGTAACAAGTATTCATAATATGATGTAAAATACACACATGAATGAACAAAGGTTATGTGCTTAGAAGCATAAATAAATAGAGAAAAGCAAAATTTATTTGATTGAAACAGAGATGGGGGGACAGATCCTAGAAACTCTAGTCTCTCACTTTCCTTCCTCTTTTTCCTCTTAACTATTCTTCAGGGTGAATGTTGGACAGCACAGTTTGAAAACCCCATATTTGTGGATCATAGGTGACCATGAAAAAATTGTAAGCAAAGAAATGATTAGATTGTTAAGGGTGTGGACTGAAGAATGAAAAGAGTTGAGTAAGGAAAACCAATTAGGCGGTTATTAGAACTGTCCAAGAGAAGCCCGACCTTAAGCAAAGACAATGGGGAAAGGGAGAAGTGGATGGGTATGAAAGATATCTCTAAGGGTTGCATTAATGGAACCTAGTAGACTGATTATAACAAGGGTGGGGTAGGTTACTGGGTGAAGAAGAACAACTCAAGGATGATTCTGCCTTCTTACTTAATTCGAAATGGCCAACTCTATGAGAAATCTCTAGTCTAATTTCTAATTGCTCATTTTCTTTGAAATTTCACTAACTCAGATAAAGCCAACATATGATCACTCATGCCCAGATTTAATTTCTTCATTCTTTCTTCATGTAAGACTTGACTTCTGGCAAAATCCTTTTTACTGTCATTGTTTTGTTGGCTACAACTAACTGTATTTGTGTCTCATTAGCAAGGCAGTGGGTAGCAATTTTCTTTTTTACTAAGATAGTCCCCAACTTACACAGAGGATGTGTTCCAAAAGTTCATTTTTTAGTTAATTATTTGGAACCCAGAGTGCATTTTCCCATAGAAGCAGCATTATACTTAGTGATCAGGTTCCCAGGCCAGTCCACAAAGGCCAGTTTCACCCATAATATAACTGAAAGTGTGGATATTTGCGATGGAAATTAGTTGGAAATAATACTGTTGCAATTAAAACGAAAACAATAGTTGAAAAAGGAATAGTCTGGGTTTTTGTTTCCCTCAAAGGGTAGTGCTTTATGAAAAGCAGGTTTAATCCTAGGAAGACAAAATGAAATAGATGAGGATTTTTGTGTAAATTGAACACCATGGCTTTTAAGTTTATTTTTTCAGTAATGTTTTAGAGTTTTTTAAAACTAATAAAAGCAGTCATGTTCATTGCAGAAAATTTGGAAAACTGAAAAATACATTTTAAAAAATTAAGTCACCAATAATCCTACCATGGAAAGAAAATGACTGTTAACATGTTGGTGTGTTTCAACCTTTTTCTTAGTACATGTATTTTTTTTAATCGGTTGAACAGCAGTAGTTACATTGTATCCACATGATAAACAACAGTTGGTGAAATGCAGTCTTTAAAATGATATTTATTAGCAATTTTTTGAACTGTGAAAAAAATATTTATGATATAATGTTGAGTATGCATAGATTGGGGATGAGGGAGTGTCAGATCAATACTCACCAACCAGGACTGGAGTCAGCTCTTAAGCAATCAACCAGTACTCTCTATTATCAGCCCCAGCCTCCAACAAATCCACAGCCAGATTTTTTGTAGAAGTTCTGAATAGGACATGTGTGTTCTTTGAAGTGCAGTACAGGTTCATAACACTAGTTCTTTATTACTTCTCATTTTCCTTCAAATTCCAGTGTTTTCTTCTCCCTAGATGCTCTATATCACTAGCACTCCTAAGGCTTAACAACTATGATTAAGGTCATTTTTTAATTCGTAAATGGAATGGAAAGAGGAGCATACACTTCCTGAGGTAATTAGGTATGGATTGAACAGAGATGAGAAGAACTTGGGTAGCAAAGATGTGCATGTACTTGTAAGGAAGAAGATTATATGGAATAGAATGTATTCAGTTAAGAATGAGGAAAGAAAAGTGAGAAAAAAATAGTATGGTGTGCATATAGACCCAGAGAGAGTGGAAAACACCTTGAAAAGGGGAAAAAAGGTTTGTTTGTTTAGGACTAGGCTTGGCTTTAGAGCAGGAAAAAAAAGTAGGTAAAAAACAGTGATTTGGGGGGAGTTGTAACCAGCCGAAGTTAAGAGTTTTAGGAGGCAGTAAATGTACCATGCAGTAACTGATTTTCTTATAATAAGGGAACAAAAATGGTTTGTGAGAACAGGTGCTTCAAGCACTAAACATCTGCGATTAAAACACTTTGAACTTAATATATCTGTTAAAACTGTGCATCAATTGATTTTAGCCCATTCACTGTTTTCCTAAAAGCAGTTTGTGCATCCCATCTCCTTTTAGTTAAGAGTTGTATTTTGGCACGAAAGCCCTAGGAACTGCCACCTGCATTTGCTCTTCATCAATTAAAGAATTGAAAATTACAAAGGAGTGAGGAGAGGTGGGGAAAAGTAAAGTGTTTGGAGTGGATTGTATTTACATATGGGTATCTTCATATACTAAGAACAACCCAAACATTCCTTGCACTCTGTTGAAACTAAGGACATTCTAAGTCTCACACACTGTTATGCAAGAGAGTCTCCTATGGAATGTTGTGACTCTTAAATTAGTGTGCTTATGATGCAGAGATTCTAATTTATCAAATCCTAGCTGAGCTGCAGGTTCTTGGCCAGTGATTCTCAATGTTGGCTGCAAATTGGAAACTCTGGAAAGCTTAAAAATACTGATGCCTTGGTTTCTCTTGCAGAGATTTTTTTACATGATTGGTATTGGAATGAGAATTGGGCATGAGGACTTTTTTTTTTTAAATCTCCCTAGGTGATTCTAATCATGCAGAAAACCTGAGAACTTCTAGTTCGATCCATTATTAAATATCAGGGTGGATTAAAACAGTTCTCAAAATTTGGTTCTGGAACCAGCAGCATCAAACAGGATGCTTGTTAGAGATGCAAATTCTTTGATCCTTCCTTTCCCATTTACTGAATCAAAAACTCAGGGTGGGGGTGGCCCAGGAGCCCATGTTTTAACAAGCCCTCCAGGTGATTCTTGTGGGTGCTAGAAGTTGATAGTCCCCAGATTACTTAAGTCCTTCCTAACTCTTTCTAATGGATATCTACCTGCAGGGGTTGCTGGTAAGGAAAAGAGCTCTACTTACTGCTCTGGGAAATGACTTTGATAGAAATACCTGCAATAATAATATTAGGCTCCATGCAGGGGAAAGGTAAAAGGGGATGATAATTTTCTGCAAAGCCCAAGTAAGTTCAGGAGGTTGCATATCTTCTTAAAAGTGAGAGAGCTGGTCACATGAGCAAGCATATCCCTCCCTTGTGGCAGTACCTACAGGCAAACTCTTACTTATTCTTTAAGACCCTGCTCAAATTTCAATCTCCTCCATGAAGCTTCCTCTGAACTCTGACGTAAATTGTGTCATTTTTGTATTAGCACTATTTAGATTCCTGTATTAGTTCTTATCTCACTGTATTGTAGTGTTCTAAATGTCTCTCTGACTAAATTGTGTGATCTTTGAAGCAAGATGACTGTCTTATTCATCCTTGGATCGTTGATGTCAAGTACAATATCTGGTACCTACTAAGTGCTCTAGAATTATTTTCTCAGTGTAGGCATCAGGAAGTCAGCTTTGGGGACTATTTAGAATAAAAAAATAAATAAAACATGGACTGGGGGCTGGGGCTGTAGCTCAGTGGTAGAGCACTTGCCTAGCACATGTGAGGCACTGGGTTCAATCCTCAGCACCACATATAAATAAATAAATAAAATTAAGGTATTTTAAAAAAAGAAAAACATGGGCTAGGATTGTAGCTCAGGGGTAGAGTGCTTTCTTAGCATGTGTGAGGCACTGGGTTCTACCCTCAGCACCACATAAAAATAAATACATAAAATAAAGGTATTGTGTCAATCCACAACTAAAAATGTTTTTAAAGAACAAAACAAAACAATAGCTGAATGAAGGTAGATGATTATTCTATTTTGCTCCAGTGTATCTTTCACGCCTGACACCTATTTGAAACAAAAATGTGTTTAATAGATGAATCCTTATTGCAAAAAACATGTCTTCAAAATATGGATTTATTTACCTGTGTGAATTAATCACAATCTTGGGTCCAACTCTCTTCCTTGAAGGCTTAGGGACCTTGATTCTGTCAGCATACCAAAAATTCATGTCTCTCAGTGGTGGCCTTACACATCAAAGATCTCAAAGACATAAGAATTATTAACAAATGTTTCATCATAGGATATATATCATCATTAGGTACCAAGACTACCAATGCCAACTTTTCTCATATTTCCTTTCATTATAGGTAAAACTTCTTAAGAAATCTAATTAATATCAAAAGGGCTACAGCTGTCATAAGACAAAAATATTTTGAGTCCTTGTGTCCTACCACATTGCCTCCCATCCAGGCACAGCTATGGTCTAATTCTTTGTAATTTTGTAAGTTTATAATATATTTTTGTTATCCCCCATCTACTCACAAATATTCTTCATATAAGATAAGAAGGTAAAAATTATAATCACCTTTCTCTGCACCTTTTTCAGGTTATACTCAGTTCAGCATGATTGGATATATGTGTGCCCACAACTCTTTATAGTCACAGATTTACAGGCAGATCTTTGGTTTCTTTAGTGCTTCATCCCGTATTCATCGTATATAAATTTTTAGAGGCATAACTTTCAGAGGAAGCTTTGTAACTTTATTTCTAAGTTTTTGGGGAATATGATACCTCATTGTAACCTAAGTTACTACTAAGACTAATAATTTCTAGATGTTATAGAAACATTGAAATGTAAGTCACTGTTATTGTCTAAATGGAATTTTTAAGAACCAGAGTATAAACCAGAATGAAATTGATTTGTTCCTTCTGTTCCAACCCACGATCCTAATATGTATGTGCTGAATGGATTTTTCTATTTTTTTTTCCTATAGGCATTATATCTGATAGCCACTAATGGAACCCCAGAGCTCCAGAATCCTGAGAGACTGTCAGCTGTATTCCGTGACTTTTTAAATCGCTGTCTTGAGATGGATGTGGATAGGCGAGGATCTGCCAAGGAGCTTTTGCAGGTGAAAATAAAAGACAATTGCACAGAGGTCTTCCATCACAATGTGTGACAGTAAGAGAGCTCTTTCAAGAGATATGTAGTTAGAGTTAGGCTATTACCATTTGATTTTAGACCACAAGCACATAAGTATAGGCATGCATCTAATACATGATTGATTGACATGTTACCTTTCTTCTGAGAAGTTGGCAGTTTAATCTATAAATCTCTTTTATTCTTCCTGGAGTCTTATTTTGCAAGGGAAAAAAACAATGTGACCCTCTGGTGTTGCTGTTTTGTTCTAAACTTTACTTGTGCCCCTGGATGTTGTATGCAGGTGCTCTTGGCCGGAGGTAATTCTCTACATAACTATGCAATTATTTCCATGGCATTTGCTACTCTAATGCTTTACTGGTCAAAGCCCCTTTGCTTGTGATGCCAATTGGCAGGCACCTGCTTGCCTGGGTGAGTACCATCCAGTGGTGAGTGCCTCTGTAACCATTTGTCCTTTTCATGGCTCTCAGGGATAACTATATATGATGATAGTTAGTACCTATTATCTACCAAATTATGTACATACATTACCTCATTTAATTCTTTCTTACAAAAACTTTATAGCATGGTTATTATTATCCTGTTTTACAGACATGGAAACTGAGGCTCACAGAGCTCTCGAATGGCAGAGCTGATATTTGAGCCCTAGATTGTCTGAATCCCCCTACACATCACACACAAACAAATTTCAATTAAAAAGATGTATCTATTTGACAAAGAATCACATGGCCAGGATTACACACATAGCTTCACTGCTAGGGACTGTTTCTCAGAGACAGGTATCAAGACCTTTAACATCTAAGAACAATGGCCACTTATTCTGTCTGTGACTTTGAACACACACACCAATTAAACAAAAGGTGCAACACTTGCTTATGCACAACTTTCACCACAAAATCACTGTGTTCTGTCCTATCCTGCACAGAAAAATCTCTTCTTGTGAATTCTAAACTCCCTTCCAAGACAGAACCACACCTGGGGAAAAAAAATTTTAAAAAATAGCTCAAACAAATCATATCTTGGATCAAGCTATTTGGAGGAACTAAAGAGACCACACCTTCTCTTTTCTGCTCTCCATGACATTTCACAGGTTAACATAGGGCCCTGAAATGTCAAATCTGAAATGACACTTTGTTAATCTACTACTTAATCCAGCTTTGAATTACAGATGAAAAACCTGAACTTTTGAGTGCTTTGCTTCCGTATGTTTTCATGCCTCCCACTACCCCACAAATACACCCTGATATAATTTCCTGTTACACCCTCTTCCAGGGATGACTAAAGATACAGGTTCTTTAAGTATAGCTATACAGCTAAGTAAATCATTAAATCAATTATCTAGTTAATTATTTACCCAACAGTACTTTTATATGAACCAGTCAGATAACTGATACAAAACTATATTTTAAGTGTGAATTGAATAGTTCATTTGTTGCATCTTTTCATTTTATACAAATAAACAAGAATCTTCATATCTCCTTAAGTCCATTCTCCAACGTTAGCCTATCATTGGGCTCCTTAGAGGTTACAAAAGAAATACTTAACAAAATGATGGAGACACAACTATTGGATTTAGCAGTTAGAAAGCCATTGGCTTCAGAAAAAAAAATCTTTAGTCATTAACTGAAGGCACACTTTCAAACATAAGGGCTATTCCAGAAAAATTCATCAGTTCAAGAAAGTCTGACAATTACAAACTCAGTGAGGTTTTACAAGATCCCTACTTTAGAGTTTTTAATGATGCTAATCAGTTTCCAGAGGATTTTCATGACACAGATGAAACATCTCAAGGACAAAAGCTGGCACCATGTTTTTTTTTTTTTAATATTTTTTCTTTTTAGTGATGAACACAACTTTCTTATTTATTTTTATGTGGTGCTGAGGATCAAACCCAGTGCCTCACACGTGCAAGGCAAGCGCTCCACCACTGAGCCACAACCCCAGCCCCTGGCACCATGTTTTTTAATTAAATGATGTTTAATTTGGTACTCAAATACATTTTAATGAGAAAAGGCTGCTTGAAAATGTAAAGTAATATACATGTTGAAGGAAAGAATTCCAGTAATTCTTCTTTTTTTCTCTTCCTTTTGCAGCACCCATTTTTAAAACTAGCCAAGCCTCTCTCCAGCCTGACTCCTCTGATTATCGCTGCAAAGGAAGCGATTAAGAACAGCAGCCGCTAGGACTGCACGCCTTACCCCTCACCATCTCCCTCATGAGTAAGACTGAAATAAAACTCTGCTGCAGGAAAGATGAAAGAAAAGACAGTCAAATAGGGTGGGGGTCTTTAACTTTCAAATGAATAGAAACTTCTTATAAGCCTTTTCCTACTCCCTCAGATTATGTAATTTATTTGTAAGCCTGAATCGCAGCCCAAACAGGGCAGCAATGTCGAAGTGGCCATCAAGTGGTCACTTCCACCGTGAAGCGAAAGAGCCAGTAGTGAATCCCCTCATTTTGTGCATTCACTTTGAAGAAAAAGATTTCTCAAAGATGCACATTCCCTCTTCATAGTGTTGTGTTTGTTTTTAAGTTAGAGAGTAGTACCTCTTACATTCAAACCTCCTTCAAAACCCCTTGCCCAATGTGATGTTTTTCACTTGCATTGTCATTAGATGTCCAGAAAAAAAGATGTCAAGATGTTTTTTTTTTTTAAAAAAAGAAAGCAAAAAAAGCAAAGCAAAAAAAAAAAAAAAAAAAAAAAAAAAAACAAAACAAAACAACAACAAAAAAAAAACAACAAACAAAAAAAAATAGAGCAAGTACTGTGTGAACATGTGGAAGTCCATGCCCTAATAGAGTTGCAATTTTTTATTCTTCTTCTATAGTGGTGGCTTGGTTTGTGTACCTATTTTTCTGCATTTGTATTGGAAAAGGTTTCTTTTAAGACATTTTCCAAAAGCAGAGAGGAGTATGTGTTTTCAGGAAGGGCTTTAAATTACTGTATACCTAAATAAGGCTGAAATGGTGAAATCCTGTCATTTTCACAACAATGCTTAAGAGGTGGTCAATTTGTCACACAAACCAGCTGGTTCGTTTTCATATCAGAAAAAGGGCACACTAAAACTGTGACGTTCCTATTGGGTGAGTCTAGGTCCTAAAACCTAGAAAATCCTGATAGAAGAAACCTTACATAAACAAAGTTGAAACTTTCTCTGACAGCCAAAAAGAAAACAAGATATGTGTATAATACTGAAATCCTTGTTGGACATTAAGTAAACAAAGGTAAAGATACCTATTTTATCCTCTCTTGTGCTTTGTGGAACATTTACACTGTAAAATAGGCACGTCAGGAGGGAATAGATTCATGCAACATTTATTTATGATAAAATGATTTATTTTGGCAATTTATAACACTTTAGAAAAAAATTCAAAAGATTTGGAGAACAGAGATATAGTAAGCTTTCAACTCTATATGAAAGCTACATTCCAATCAACATTTGGCTCTGAGCACTTGTTCCCATTTTTCCTGTGTGTTACCAATTTTCTGTTTCAGGATTATGGTGTATATATAGTTCTCAGAGCTTTGAATTTCAAAAGTATGTTCATAAAAATCTTTCAATTCCCCAGTGAAAGTAATTTTGCTTCCTAATTAGATATTCCAAGAAATAATAGTCCAACTGAATTCCTTCTGTGGCTTGGGGAAAATACCAAAAATTGACAGTAATTTCACCATAAATTTATTGATTAAAAATTCAACACTTAGTACTTCCTGAATCTTCTGAAAGTAGAAAAAAATGTCTGGAAGGTATCTGCATAGAAAAGGATATGCTTCTCTTTTGAGAGTATTAGCAGTTTTATAAATTCTGGAAAGTTTTTTCTCTAAGCCTTTGAAAAGCTAACAATCTGTTGTAGGAGGCTTCATAATTTGTAAGTATACAAGGAATCTGAATAGAACCTATCATCTACATTCACCCACAGGGGGAAAGAGATTAATGACCATAGGCCTCTGTCCTTCTCTGTGAGGTACACCTTTCCATCTAACATCTATGATCCATTCCTTAAAAAGAAAGCACTTTCTTTAGAGTTTCTGCTAACCATATAGTGTACATGTTTATGTTTAGAAGATGACACCACTGATGGATTTCCTATTTTCCTACTGTTGTTTTCTTTGACTATAAAATTTGGGAGGAGCTTGACCCTCTTGCTCCCCTGCAAAAACAAGGTCCACAGTGGGATAAAACAACAAATGTGGAAAAAAAGCTCAAATGGTAATATTAATTTGAAGCATATTATGTTATACTTTGCAAAGAGGTGTTTGGGCCTAAAGTTTTTAATGCCACACTGTTCTAGTATAATAGAGAGGCCTTATTTTTGATTTCTTTATAAATTAAGCTTTTTGTTCACTCATAGTGCCAGGTAATTTAATGAAGTACCTGGGGTGCAAATAGAATTCATTACCCTGATGACTACACCCTGCCAGTAGAAAGAGCTGAAAACCTGGTTGGGAAGCCCTAGTCATCAGTTAGCATCCCTTATATGTTGCAAAGGCCCTTTTTTGTTATTTTGGAGACCCTGGAGCAGTGATCCTTCAGATCACTGTAGGCAGAGAAATGGCTGCTCTTTATACTTTCAGTTTAACATATTAACAATGAGGAGTCAAGTACTTTTTTACCATCACTTTGTACCAAGACTTGATGATATTATATCCCAGTAGGCATTACTCTTACAAATTTAAATCTATGTAAATTTCAGTGAGAAAAGCTTCTAAAACCCTTTCCTTGTGTTGGGGAGTTATGTATATTTCTTATAAGTATTAGAGAGAAGCTGTTTCTTGTGCCAAAATGCTACCGAAGGATTCACATTTGGTACACTCGAACAACTTGGACTCCAGATGGTTGATAGTTTATTCCCTTTCCCTGAATTTTTTTTCACTCATCTTGACATAGGTGAGTCTATCCAGATCTTTAATATTGCTAGTATGCCCTGAGATAGTGAGGGCACATTATCGAATGTTGATTCCAAAATGTCCTGATAGAGGAATAGGGCAGTGGGAAAGTCAGGGAAAGGTGAGAAGCACAGTAGAGATTATTTATTTAAGAAAGAAAAGAACATTAATGTTGTAGCAAGGATCCGGTGCGTTGTCATAATCCCATGAGGATTTTGGGATGATACCATCCTCTCAAATCAGTCACCATGTTGGGTAATGACTTCGTTCTTGCTGATCTCGTCTATGTGTCATTGTAAATATTTGTGCGTCCATGTTCCATTTTGGCTACTGGATGGCCAAGTCATGTGAAGATTTAACTCAAGTATTTATTGTTTAATTGTGTTATTCAGATTTCTTTCCAGCTTGTGAATTGCACCCAGTTTTTTAGTTTAAACATCTGATCCTCACATCTATCCCTCCCCTGTGAAGCACATTCCATTGCTAAAAGAAAAAGAAATACGAAATTGCTTCCTGTTGTCCGTAAACTGTTTTGATAGTCTGAGATGTTTGTCTATAAAGGATATTTCTCAGCTCAAAGATCGTGTAAATACTTATATTCCTTTGCTGAATGGGTTGTTTATTTCTAATGAGGCTGCCAGTTCTCAGAGAGATTCTATAAAATCACTTTTACATAAAAAACAGGGATTACAACTATGTTAAAATAAGTGTGCATATGGACAAAGACTGGGAGGGAACACAGATAATTGAAATCAGTTGTGTTAGGGTGGTGGGATTATGTGAATTTTTTTTTCTTTTTGCAATTTTCTTTGATGTTGTTACTTTTTAATGAATAAACATCAGAAAGGGAACTATAGAAACATAGAAAAGATGCCAGAAGCAAAGGCCTTCTGGCCAGAGCCCAGAGCATGCAGGGCACAGATATTTGCTAGTTACAATATTCCATAGGCTTTATACTTGCCTGGGTGCTGAGGTTGGCACACGCTCAGGTATGGCACGTGCTTTCTTAGGAGACTATTATCTACGTCCTAACTAGGGAGAGGCCACTACAAGAACTCCAAATACATTGTTCTGCTTTAAAACAGGCTGCCCTCTGCTTTGGTATGACATCCAGGTGTCTACTTTGGCTACTTTAAGTCAGAGGGATGACCATTTGATTATCCACTTGATAAATGTTTCCAGTAACAATTTTCTGGATCATCTTAACAGATTTTCAGGTTGAATTTTGGAGGATTAAAAGGATAAAATCCCAAACTCTCACCATTTCTTTGTCCAACAAGATCTTATCATCCAAGTAGACTTCTTCTTTTAGTGACCAATAGGCAAGTCTCAATGATTTCAATAGAAGTTATGACTTGCAATTAAAAGCTGACTCTGAAATTATTAACACAAATATTTAGGATTATCTCTACCTGTTGGCATTCAGTTACATTCATTCCTGTTAGTTTTGGCTTGTAGTGGTTTCCGTGTGCTTCTGTATGGATTAATTAAAGGTTGTATGCAGTAATTGTGGTTTTTAAGAGAAAGGGAGACCATCTACCAAAAGAGAAATTTCCTTCCAACTCATTAAAAAAATTTAGGTGAGGACTTTAATAAGGAAGTAGTGGCCTCAAATATGTTACTCACTTTCATCAGAAACAGACCCTATACCTTGAAAATTCACAGGCTTTTCATTAGCCATTCTCAGTGTAAAAGTACTCATGGAGGTGTTTACCTTGTCATCCCCACTTGAATCTCATGGTCCTTTTCTGAGCTACTTGCAGTTAATATTTAGTTAAACAAAGGCATGGCCAGTGGTGCAAGCATCTCCCAGTCTCTGAGCAAGAGGATGGAAATTCAGTATTTGTAAACTGACAGTCTAATAGGCCTGGGAATTTGAGTGACCTTAATACATGACTCTGAACATATATTTGCATGTGGATTGGGAAGGAAATAAATGGGACTTTGGAAATAATGGAAATATTTTTCTTATGAAAGTTTTTCATTAAAAAACTTATTTCTACTATAATTATTCTGTTGGTTAGCTTTTAGTTTTCACTCCTTTTTCTGATTCACACTCCTTTAGTGACCAAATGAATATAACCCAACTTCTCATACATTGGGAATGTCTGTTTAATATTAAATAGTATGTAATTGAATCTGCAAATGCGGGAACTGAGATGCCATCTCCATGTGCACACCTCTGCATATAAGTACTTGTAGCATTTACTGTCACTTAATTTGATTGAACTTGAAAGATAAATTTGTAGAATCTGGTTAGTGCCATCAATCTCCTTTGGAAGCTGCCATCAGGTGAATGCTATCCTATAATACCAATAGTAAGGCAGGAACTATGTTCACCTGACTTAGTACCCAAGAGGAAATTGACAGCAATTCTAGAGAATGAGTCAGATACAGTGGAAAGAATTCCAGCCTAGGAAGAAGGAGACCTGAATACTAACGGACTTTATTACTAACTTGCATTGTGACCCTAGGCATAACCTTTCCATGACTGTTTTCTCATGTCAAATAAGGGTGTTTGTGTAGCTGCTCTCCAGAGTCTTTCCAAAAGCTCTAACATCCTGTGGTATAATAGGTTGCCTTTCACATTCAATCTTACAATGTGATGGCAAATACCACATGCCTAAGCCTGAATCTCTTATATTTCAATTAAAAAATAGAACCATGTAAGATGGAAAAACTCAGTAGTACTAGAGAATGTTGATAAAACTTGTGGCAGACTTCCAGTTCATTCACAATGGTTTTGTTTTTGTTTTAATGTCCTTTTTCTGGTGAGTATTCCAGTTTTCATTTTCCATATACTCTGTATGTAAAGTCTGGTATTCATTAAGTTGTGGCCAGTATTTGCTACTAGAACAGAAATACACTGTCACATTTGCTAGAATAGAACTGTTTTGGGCCTCTCCTTTCCTATGAAGCAGTGCTGGGCCTTATAGAGTTAAATTCTAAAGTGGCACAAGATGGCAGACCCTGTGCAAATTAATGCCTGAGACTACAAAGAGGGGACCTAAGCACTTGCAAGATTCAGAGAGAGAAATGAAGAAGTAATTGCATACTTTTAGCATTGTTGACAAATTTACTTGTTGGAAACCAAAGATAGTGTTTCTGATGACAACTCTCACAGGGATTGGCCAGTTGTATGAGTATGCTGTGGAAAGGGTAAACCAGAAGTTAGTTAGAGGATGGTCCCACTTGCCTGCCTATAGCAGAGTGCCAAGCAGTCCTGAGTGTGAAATTCAAGTTCAATGTGTGTACTTTGTGTGGTGTGCTTTATGGACCCGCATATACTATATTCATTAATGATGATAAGATGTTTCACAGAATCCAATAACCATTAGTGGGTTGAGTTTAAAATCTCAATACATCAGCCAGTAGGAGCCAGATCACAAGGATACTGATGTCTACTGGGATTATACTCATAACTTCCAGATAAAATAAGTTGAGGAGGATTTACATTTTTCACTGTTTATCGAATTGTATCTCATTTGGTTGTGCATTACTTTTGTCAAAATGTGTTATCTGTAAACCCATGTGTAGTGAAATTCTTCTGTAACTTTGGATTAAAGGTATTTATGGTCTTTTGTTTGTTTGATTTTTAGGTAAGTTATTTCTTTTGTAGACATGCTGATGGTATGGTTACATCCTTATGACCTCAGCATCTGATCTTTTAACGATTTTTTTGTTTCCAATATTGTTACTTTACATTGTGGTTGAAGCAATAGAAAATTGAAATATGGATTGTGCATGACTGTGTCTTGAGTGTAAAAATATTGCAGTTTGAAACTTGGACCTAAAGTATTGCAAATAAAAATGACAAACATCAATGTGCTGATGCTTCTCTCTTCTGTCACCTTCCCACCTGTTCTCCTGGCTTTGGCCATTTTACCTATTGTACAGGTTGGAGGGGTAGACTGTCTCAAATGTTTGGAGGTGACAAAATGCCCAGCTATATAGCAATACAGAAAATGCTCTGTAGATTCTGTCACTGAATAACTAACTGAGTGTCCATCTGGCTATGACATAGAAAAGCTCAAAGAAGCTAATGTGTACGCTCAATGCAGGGCAAAACGCTGGTAGATTCCAAAGACAGATGAAGGAAAAACACCAAGAGACATCATGCAATAAATCATTTGATTTTTATCATCTTTGTGTTTGAAAAATTGTGAACATATAAAGCAATGTTGCACCATGTTTATAGTTTTTGCCTTATATTTGGTGTCAAGTTCTGCAGGTCGCAGAATAGATTACAAACCTACATTACTAAGAACCTTCATCCACTTGTTCCTTAAAAAGCACTTACTGATCCCAGCACTGGAACTAAGGTAAGAGAATCTCAAGTTCAAAAGCTAGCCTCAGCAATTTAGCAAGGCCCTAAGAAACTTGGTGAGAGTCTGTTTCAAAATAAAATATAAAAAGGGTATTACTGATACCCCCTCCCCCAAAGAGCACTTATTGCACTCCTATTGTCTGTCAGGTAACTGTGGACATTTCTGCTAACGTTAATATTTCCAGTAAAAATCATCTCTAAGGTGACTAATTGATAGTAAAGCTCATTGAAAGCCACTAGATGCACCCATTGAGTCACATTTATCCGGAAATTCTCTTGAGCCCTCAAGACAAAAACACCAGATTCAGAAAACCGGAGTTTTATTGCACCAGTATTGCTTGCACAGTGGGCATAGTGGTCCTTCTGAAGCATGTGTACATAATCATATACATATTATATGATTATATCATATCATATCAGTACATACTGACACTATATTCTCCACACATGGATTACCTATCTTACCAAATGTTAATTCATTGTTTTCTAGTTCACTGTACAAGGTTTATTTTTCATTGTATCTCTCCACATTGAAAGTCAAAGAGATCTTTTCTGTAAATATAAGTGGATAAGTGAATTAGGATCTCAAGAATGAGCTTTTGGTCAAGTTCTCTACTGCCAGTGTGCACAAATGACTGCATTCCCTCTGCCACTTGTTAGCCATGCATCTTTCTCACCTTCCCTGGTAGGTTTCCTCCAACTATTTTTCTATTTCTAAGAAATGAACTAGAAATAATTTTTGTGTCTTAGCAAAGTACCAGTATCTTCTACCAAAAAATAAATTTAAAAGGCTTTTCCACTTACCACAGAAACTTGGAAATACTGAGTCCAAGCATTATTCCACAGCTTAGCCCTACTAGCTTGATTGCTGAAACTCTAGTCAGGTTCAAGTCCCTTACTTCCTACTGAAGTAGGGAGGAGCTAACACCCAAGGTGCACCATGATTTATGATTCTTCTACATATTCTGTGTGTCTAAACCCCCAAATATTTGATTGGCATCTGTTGGATTCCCATACACCTATATTAAGCACTACTGTTAACATTGCCTATACCAGTTAGCATTAATCCTATAGCAGTACCACTGTCCAATTATTCCTTACTTGCCACTCTAGTTATTGTATCCATAATATTTTCCCCAGTCCCTGAGGCTAAGAGAACTCTGGGTAGGGCACTGGGGTGACTCATTCACTTGTGTCTTTGCACCTGTTTTGGGAGTGCTTTTTTAGTTTTCCACAGTCACTGAACCAGGGAGTAAGTTTCCCCCTGTCCATTCCTGGATCTTGTCTGGTCAACCTCTCCATAGCCTAGCCCCTTTTGGGCCCACTGTCTCCATTAGAAGTTAATCCACAGCTTTTGCTATAGCCATTGCTTTATACACTTTCTGTGTTCTTCCAAGCAGCCAACCTTGGAATAAAAAGGAAATTGGCTGTTTGACCCCATTGTACATGTACTTGAACATTTTACCTAGAGTATCCTGGTCCTATTCTCTAGAGACATATGTTCCTACAAACCAAGAAGCAAGACTCTATTACCATTAAGGGGAAATACACAAAAGGTAAATGAGAGCTAAGTTCTTAAAACTACATGTGAATCTACAATTATATCAACATAATTTGCAATAAGAAAAGTAACGGATTGTGACAACCTCCCTCATGACATTTCAGAGGTCATGCCAACTCCCAACTTCCAATTACCTTGTTATCAAGGACTTCCCTACTAATTTAATTCCACCTGTCACTTGTCCCATGCACTTTAGGTAGTAGGACTTACTCTTTCTCTTCAAGGTACTTATAAGGTCTCAATGGGGAAGCAGAAAATCCAAATATTATTGCTTATGAGTTCTTCCCTGTGAATATGGATCAAGTTGCTATTTTGCCTGTAGTGTCACACAGGAATAAAATTTGTAATGAGAAACAACTTTTTATTTTGCAACTGGTAAAACCAAATTGCTTTGAAAATACAGAAGGACAATGCCATGTTCTAATAACGTTATACTACAGAATAAAGCTCTTGTCAGTATGTCCTGAAACCCCACAGGCACAACTGAACAACCCTGACATGTTTTCCACATTTTCTTTCTAAACTCCTTTGAACAGATATTAATAAATGGAGTTAAATTCCCTTTCACATTTAAGTTTATTTAGCTGATACAATTCAGATATTTTTAAAATCATTTAAATAGCATTCAAATAGGGAGCAGGAATTACCAAAATATTCCCCTGAGTAAAATCTTACTCCCTTTTGTTACCATGTCCACCTTTAGCAATGATTTTTGTTTTCATTTTGGTTATATTGTGTTTAGCAAGCTATTTTTCACCTGAAGTAGAACTGTATCTCTTATAAACTACTTTCAGGGTGTTTCTATCATAAGACTTTATTGAGTTGATTGTGTTATCAATCTAACCAACACCAACATACCTAACTAACATGAAGATGCTATATGTAATATATAATGTGTGTGTGTGTATATATATATAAATACCCCACCCCACAGTAGGCAGGGTCATATTACCAAATCCTGACCAATGAAGGTTGTATCCTTCATACTAAGAAATAATACTAAAAAGTTCATACAAGAAGCAACACATGGAAAGGAGAGAAGGATAGAATATCTTAAAGATATGGGGAAGATCAGTAGTGTAGAAGAAGGAGATCAAGAGGCAGAGTGGAGGGATGGGAAAAGGGAGGCAACACAGAATTAATTCTTTAAAAAAATCACACTTTATGCATATTTAAATATACCACAGGGGTCTGGGGTTGTGGCTCAGCGGTAGAGCGCTCGCCTCACACGCACGAGGCCCTGGGTTCAATCCTCAGCATCACATAAAAATAAATAAGTGAAATAAAGGTATTGTGTCCAACTATAACTAAAAAACAAATATTTAAAAAAATAAATACATATACCATAGGCAAGTTCACCTTTATGTATAAATAAAAATAAATAGATAAGTGTAAGGAAGTCTAGCAGAGTAGAGGAAGGAGAAGAGGAGAGGGGAGGATAGATGGGAAAAGGGTCAGATTGTGAACTGAAATTGAATTCCATGCATGTATGATTTTGTAGGGATGAACCCAACTCCTATGTATAACTACAATGCTGTAATAAAAAAAAGAAGCAACATAGATGAATTTTTCAATTCCATGGAAGATTCTGCTTCATGGCAAAGTTGTATGGATGACACTTGGGCTGATCTGTTTACCAGTGATACAGGCATGTGTATTATTATAGTAATCCAGAACATTTCCCTTTCAGAAGTGCTCATATATGGAGCAAAGGCATCAATTCCAGGATCAATGAAATCCTCTTTAATTAGCTCTATGGTAAACTCTTGTAATCTTTGCTAACTCAATAGGTTTTTGAGTATTACTAACACCAACTTAAGCACCTCCATCAAATGATATGTCAACTGAAGCACTGCATAGGTTATTAAAGAAGCTAGGTCCTTGGTGTCATTTTCACTAACATCTATATTTTAAGGGGTACAATGTTGGTTATGCTGGACCTACACACTTTCTATGACCCCTCTGGGAGCCATTGTTCCTCTGATGTGAACTGTGAGGTGTACTACATAGTTTCAGGCTTAATAATCAATAAGATGCTATGTACCTATCTGAGTTCACATCTTTCTCAGATCTTCAGGTTTTCTACCAGAATTTTTCTTTTTCCATCTTTGAAGAAACACCTACCCCATATTTATCATTGTTGTGGTACCTGGCTCTAGCAGATATGGCACCTGCAGCTATGGGACCAAGGACAAATACAAGCTTGGCTCCTTAGCCTCTAAGTGTCTGGGAATTAAAGGAATGAACTCTGTCTGGAGAGGCACTTACTTTGCTGATAAACATATGGATGGTGGTCTGGTTGCTTTCCTTTGATTTCCTATTGGCTGGAGTATATACTGTAGCCTTCTATGATAGGTCCAACCCATTTGCTCCCATATAGATGGGGCAGTCATTTTGGGCTCACCAGGGTGGGGGCAGGTAGGCCTTAATTCCTCAACAGTACCCAGAACCCTTAATGCAGCTCCTGTCAACAAACTCTAATAGCATGATCGTGTTTGTTCCATTCAAGTTTATTGCAAAATGCCTTAGAGGTCAACCTGCACGTTTCTAATAATTTCCAATTTAGTCTATATCAGGTTCCTATTTATTTATTGGGTACCAGGGATGGAACTTAGGGGCACTCAACCACTAAGCCACATCCCCAGCCCTTTTTATATTTTATTTAGAGACAGGGTCTCACTGAGTTGCTTAGGCTGCTTATGAACTTTGGATCCTCCTGCCTCAGCCTCTGAGGTCACTGGGATTACAGGCATGTGTCACCATGCTCAACAGGTTCCTAAATCTTTACAACTCCTAGTGCTTCTCTCATAGTACCTTAGAAGAGGAATTTCTCATCAAAAATAAGTTTATGAGGGTAAAATCATCCTTCCTAGCATAGTAGTACAAAAAAATGCCCAATATTGGTTTCCAGTGCCTGTGGCTCTTGCCTCAACTTGACTAGACTACAAGCTGCCAAGTCTAAATTATAGATGCCCCTTAGGCCAATATGGAATCAAATTTAAGATTTTAGAGCAAGATTAGAATTTCTTTTCTAAACATTAATTTCCTCAATTTTAAAAGGAAAGCAAAAAGTACATGAAGAGTGTGAAGAATTAAAAAAAAAAACTTAGCTGATCAATATGCTTGCCATGCCACAAAGTAGATAATCAATGAATAGTTACTACTTTTATTATTTAACCTTTTCAAAAAACTCCCTAGCTGACTAGAACACCTTCCATAGTTTTTACTGCTCTGAGTCAGTTTTGCCCAGCAGTCCAAAAGCAGAAAAGTTTTTCCATAATATCATAGCCATTGATAGAGATCTTCTGGTTCTCAGTAGGGCACACCCATGTGGGCTCCAGTTGGTAAAATATGCTGATAGTGCATGCATCCCCATTAAAATCAGGCAACTTTATTGTATTTAAATTATACTTAAATGGAGTTGAAACTTAAAAAGAACTTATATGATTGTGTTTGTGTGAGAGAAAGAATGTGTGTATGTACAATCTGACCACTTATCACCATCTTCACTGCAACTCATTTGATCCAAGTCATATTTATCACTCTTGAGATTTTTTATAATAGCCCCATTTAGACTATACTTTTTCAAACAGAACTCCTGATCTACTTTTCCTCATAACATCTATAAATTCTTTCAGCTTCTATAATTTATTTATTTACTATGCCTATTGTTGGACTATTTATAGATAAACATAAATACTACTAGGGCAGGCTTCCTCAGTTACAAGGTAGTCACTTAATAAAATTTAGTTGACTAAGTGAAGGTTGACTGTTACTTTTTCAAACTGTTTTCTCTTGGTTCAGAAACCACTCTTTCCTAATCATTGTCTTACCTTTTTGGTTACCAGTTCTCTAGTTCCTTTTCTATAGTCCTACTTGTAGCTATCCCTTATGTGTGGATATATTCCTGGATGTTTCCATAGTCTGTTGTATTCACATCTATGTCTCTAGCTCCCATCCATATTGTGACTCCAAAATTAATATCTTCAGCCCATGTCAACTCCAGAAACTTACTGTAATCTAAATGCCTATTCAAAGTCTCCACTAATATGTCCCAAAGATACTCAATCTTAAGTTATAAAAAAAACACATTTATCATATTAGATCTATTCTTTGAATTCTCCTTGTCAGTATCACCCAAGTCAGATGTCTACACACCCTTCCTGAGTACCCCTTCATAAAATTTACCCTTACTATTTCCTCAGTTACCAGGTTCTCTTTTTAAAATTTTTTTGAGTTCTTTATTAACATTTTTAATATACTTCTTTTATTAATTCTAATCAGTTATATGTGACAGCAGAAATCTTTTCAATTCATTGTACACAAATAGAGCATGATTTTTCATTTCTCTGGTTGTACACAATGTAGAGTTGTACCACATGTGTAATCATACATGTACCTAAGGTAATTATGTTCATCTCATTCCACCATCTTTCCTGCCCCCATATCCCCTCTCCACCTCTCCCTCCCCTTTGCCCAGTCCCAGGTCCTCCATTTTACCATGCCTCTTCCATTATGGATCAGCATCCACTTATCATAGAGAACATTTAGCCTTTGTTTTGGGGGGGATTGGCTTACTTCAATAAGCCTGATAATATCCAACTCCATCCATTTACCTGCAAATGCCATGATTTTATTATCTTTTAATGTTGAGTAATAATACATTGTGTATATATACCACAGTTTCTTTATCCATTTATCTATTGAAAGGCACCTAGGTTGCTTCCACTGTTTAGTTATTGTGAATTTCGCAGCTATCAACGTTGAAGTGGCTGCGTCACAGTAGTATTCTGATTTTAAGTCCTTTGGGTATAGACCAAGGAGTGGGATAGCTGGGTCAAATGGAGGTTCCATTCCCAGTTTTCCAAGGAATCTCCATACTGCTTTCCATGTTTGCTGTACCAATTTGCAGTCCCACCAGCAATATATGAGTGCGCCATTTTCCCCGCATTCTTGCCAACACTTACTGTTGTTTGTATTCTTAATAGCTGCCATTCTGACTGACATGAGATAAAATCTTAAAGTGGTTTTGATTTGCATTTCTCTGATTACTAGAGATGTTGAACAATTTTTCATATATTTATTGATTGATTGTATTTCTTCTTCTGAGAAGTGCCAAATTCTCTTGATTTATCCCATTAAATATCTCTTAAACCATCCCTTTCTCTTTGCCTATAGTATTATTTGTGAATAGTTCAATAATCCGGGAAAATAAGAAATGAAGGCCTGAGGAAAGTGGTATCTCAGATTCCACTCTTGGTATCCTTCTAATTCACACTGCTGCTAGTGTTGTTGCTAAAATGGAATCTGAATAGGTGATGTCCTTGCTTTAATTCTTTCCAAGGACTCTGGCACCATCAGGATGAGCCACTGGCTCTGTGGTACATCTCCTTATGTAGATCTTGCCCTGAAGCTCAAGAGTTTCTCTATTACTTTCAGAACAGAAAGTATAACTCCTAGATGCAGGTCCACAAAGGATCTGGGAACCACATAGGAGAGTCACATCAAGAAATCAAAATTGAGGATTGGGGTTGTGGCTCAGTGGCAGAGCGCTTGCCTAGCATGCATGAAGCCCTGGGTTGGATCCTCAGCACCACATAAAAACAAACAAATAAATAAATAAAGGTTAAATTAAAAAAAATTAGTTCTAGGTGGACACAATATCTTTATTTTTATTTATTTATTTTTATTTGATGCTGAGGATTGAACTCAGGGCCTCATGCATGTGAAGCAAGCGCTCTACCACTGAGCTACAATCCCAGCCCTTAAGGTTAAATTCTTAAAAAAGAAATAAAAATTGAGGGAGGTTAATGATGGGGCATTTGCCTTGCATGTTAGAGGCCCTTGATTCAGCCCACAGAACTGCAAAAAGAAAAAAAAAAAGAAAATTTGGTGATTACTTAGCCAGGAAGGAGTACAAAAAAAGATGGTGAAGAACATTGACTATATTTTGTAATAGCAAACTCTTCTGTACAATAGTTTTGTAGGAAAAGTATATAAGCATGATGATATAATTAGTTATAAGGCTGAGAACTCATGGAGAAGTAAGGAGGAGAAGATATTTTTGCACTGTCCATCAGAGAAGAATTGTTTAGTTGTTCCCATCCCATGGGGTTTGGATTTGTCTTTTCAGTTGCTGCAAAAAAGTTTAAAAAAGTTTTTTTTATAACTTTCCTTCCATCCTGGAAGGAAGCTAACTAATTTTCCTCTTATTTTAATGCTTCAGAAGGTATGGGCCTTCTGAATGAAATTGACTAGCAATCTGAATGAAATTGATTTATTTAGCATTCTTGGAAATGGACCTACAGTGATCTAGAGCTAGACACATATATTTTATTTTAGATTAAAGTGGGTTCTTAAAATTTTACCCTGAGAAGCCAGGCATGATAGCACATGCCTGTAATCCCAGCAACTCAGGAGGCTGAGGCAGGAGGACTGAGAGTTCAAGGCCAGACTCAGCAACATAGCAAGACCCTGTCTCTAAATAAGATATAAAGGGGCTAGGGTTGTGGCTCAGTGGTAGAGTGCTTGCCTAGCATGAGAGGCCCTGGGTTTGATCCTCAGCAGTACATATAAATAAATAAAAACAAAGGTATTGTGTCCAACTAAAACTAAAAAAAATAATAACCCACTTGTAAGAGGATGAATTTGGACACTTACTGCACATCATATAAAAAAATAAATTCAAGTGCATCCAAGGCCTAAACCTAAAAGCTAAAACTTCAAAAATCTTAAAAAGAACAAATAGATATCACACCAAAGCCATAAGTAACAAAATAAAAAATAGCTAAATTAGGCATCAACAAAATTAAAAATTTGGGGGGCTGGGGATGTGGCTCAAGCGGTGGTACACTCGCCTGGCATGCGTGCGGCCCGGGTTCGATCCTCAGCACCACATACAAACAAAGATGTTGTGTCCGCCGAAAACTAAAAAATAAATATTAAAAATTCTCTCTCTCTTAAAAAAAAAAAGAAAGTCAGATGTTTAAAAAAAAATAAAAATTTTGTGCTTCACAGAACATCATCAAGAAATAGAAAAGAACCCACAAAATGGGAGAAAATACATTGGGACTCACATATCTGTTAAATGGCTGAGACCCAGAATATATAACACCTACAATTCGATAATAAAATGATAAATAACCTAATTAAAATGGGCAAATGACTTAAAATCAGCCATACTACAGTGACGTGGCCATATCAATGTTTATAGCAGCTGAATTCACAATAGCTAAGTTATGGAACCAACCTAGGTGCCCTTCAACAGATGAATGAATAAAGAAAATGTGGTATACAAGAATAGGAAGTTATACTCCATGTATGTATAACATGTCAAAATATACTCTACTTTCATGTGCATCTAAAAAGAACAAATAAAAAATTTTAAAAGAGAAAATGTGCTATATATACACAATGGAGTATTACTCAGTCATAATGAAGAATGAAATTATGGTATTTGCTGGTATGTGGATAGAACTGGAGAATGTCATGCTAAGTGAAATAAGCCAATCCCCAAAAAACACAGGCCAAATGTTCTCTCTGATATATAGATGCTACCATATAATATGTGGGGGAGGGAAGAATAGAAGTTCATTTGAGTAGACAAAAGAGAAGGAAGGGAATAGAAAAGACAGTAGAATGAATCAGACGTAACTTTCCTATGTTTATATATGAATACACGACCAGTGTAACTCCATATCATGTTCAACCACAAGAATGGGATCCTAATTTTAATAAGTTATACTCCATGTATCAATAATATGTCAAAATATACTCTACTGTCACATATATCTAAAAAGAAGAAATAAATAATAAAATGGAAAAATGGGCAAAAGATCTAAATAAAATTACAGCAGCATAATTCACAATAACCAAACTATGGAACCAGCCCAGGTGTCCATCAATGGATGAATGAATAAAGAAAATATGGTATGGAGTTTTATTCAGCCATACAGAAGAATGTCATTCGCAGGGAAATGGATGGAACTTGAGAGCATTATGTTAAAGTGAAATGAGCCAAACTCAGAAAGCCAAGGGTCATATGTTTTCTCTCATATGTGGAAGTTTGAGAGGACACAGATAAGAAAGTGGGATCTCATGAAAATTGAAGGGAGTTGAGTAATAGGAAAAGGACCAGGGGGAGCAAGGATGAAAGGGAAAGGGGAGTACTGGGGAACTATACAGACCAAATTATGCTGTTATATCATGTCTATGACTATTTAACAACAAATTCCACTATTATGTTTAATTATAATGCCCAAATAAAATATGGAAAATTTAAAAAATAATAATAAAGTAAAACAGAAAACAGGATAGGAGATAGAGCAATTCCAATGAGATGAACATAATCATCAGCCCCAAAAGTTTCTCAGGTCTCCTTTTATTTCTTTCCTTCCAGATAACTAATATAGTACTCTGTTACAAGAAAGTAGTTTGCATTTTCTACATATTATATGAATGAAATCAAGAAGCAAATATTTTTTCTTTCATTCAGCATAATTATTTTGAGATTCACTCATGTTGTATCAAAGATACTTTATATATGCATGTCAAGATGGATGTTCTTTTTTTTTTAGTTGTAGCTGGACACAATACCTTTATTTATTTTTATGTGGTACTGAGGATTGAACCCAGTGCCTCACACATGCTAGGCAAGTGCTTTACCACTGAGCCACAACCCCAGCCTCAGGATGGATGTTTTTAATCAATAAAAGAATAAATTGCCATCAATATCACACCCACACTCATTCTTTGAAACCCCTATGAGAGCTATGATGGATAGTCCCCATTTGTATGTGTGAAAATGAAATAAACTGAACTTGGCTTTCAAAGAAAGAAAGAAAAAAGGCAGAAGAAAAGAAAGAATAAAGAAAATATACTTTGGAATGTATTAGTGCATTAGATTCCTTTTGGGAAAACCAAGTCTAACTACACATTATATACATAGATGAACTATAAGAGGTAAAAATTCTGAGAAAACATTTTGTATGCTATTTGCACAGTCCTTGGTACAATATTATAGTTACACACCTGGTAATATAGAGGTAGGTGAGATGTTCCCAATTTCTGGGTCACAGCAAATTTTCATGGAAAAGACTCAAGTTCAAGAGTCAAAAGGATATTATCCTGAATCCATCATTTACTTTCTGAGCAACTGTGAGCATTTTTTAAATATTTATTTTTTAGTTGTAGTTGAATATAGTACCTTTATTTTATTTATCTATTTTTATGTGGTGCTGAGGATCAAATCCAGGGCCTTGCAGGTGCTAGGTGAGCACTCTACCACTGAGCAATAACCCCAGGCCTGTGAGCATCTTATTTCACATCTCTGTTCCTTAACTTCCTTATCTTTGAAAAACAGGGATAATGAAAGCACTTCATATGGTTGTTATTGACAGTAAAATGAGATCATGATATAAAGCATTGAGCTTGGAGTCTGTCATACAGCAGATAACCCAAGGATGTTAGCTCCTTTTCTTTTCTACTATTTTTGATTTAGAGGAAAATCCTCATTCTTAAAAAGAAAAAGAAAAGAAAAAGTGGTAACATTTTTTAGCTTTATTGTAATATCATAGTGCCATCTGGTGACCATATAGAATGATTACATTATCTGTATGGGATATTTCATTTCTAACATAAATACACCATATCAAATTCCTAATGTGTACTGGGCTAGCATTGCAGGGAAATAATAATGACTGTGTTTGAGAAGTGTTTTGCTGTGCTACTCCCTTGGAGACCCTTGCCCTAGCTATTCATTCGTTCATGTCAAGAGGCATGGCTCAAGTAAAAATGAGAACAGCATCTTCCATAGCCTAGCCTAGACTGGGAAGATGGAAGGTTGACCATGGAAGAAAATGAGTGAAGCCTTCATATCCACTTGGCTATGATGGAGATGCTGAAAGAGAGGAGTTGTAATTTTCTTTAGTCTGCAGATCTTTCCTTGGCCAAGAGTCCAATTCCAGAAGAATTCCATAATAGAGATAACTGCAAGTACCACCCAAGTGTCCCTAAATATAGAATAAAAGAAGCCCCCTCTCAATCTCCCAACCATACTACCGCCTAGACAAAGAACCGCATCAGAGTACAGCCAAGATCTCTGAATCCAGCAGTCTTGTACCTGGGCTCAAGTTTCATGAAGTACCCCCACCTCCAAGTCCCAACAGATGGCTATTCTTGCCATCTCTTTGGTGCCATGAATTCAAGTCAAGACCGGTCAGTTTATTGAATATGAACTTTATTGTGATTTGGTTTATGTAAGGCAGTGTGGTGAAGGCACTGCAGAAATTACACAGACTGGAAAACATGGTAGAAAATGAATGAGCTAAAAAAAACTACAAAATACATTTTTAAAATGAATGCGTGCGGGACTAGTCTAAGTACTACAACTACATTTCTTTATTTTTTAATCATTGCAGAAGCGTTGAAATATTGAAATATTGTCAGAGGTGGGGGTTTGGGGTGGGATTAGGGAGGGCTTCATGGAGGAGGTGGCATTTATGCTGGGCTTTGAAGGAGGGGTAGACTATTGATAGATGAAGATGGAGGGAGGAAGATTTCATAATGACTTAACTCTAGAGAAAATTCTGAAGAAGTACTGAAAAAACGAGAGGCCAAACAAACACCTCCCAGGGAGTGAAGCTTTTCAACTGAAAGAATTGCTTGAGGAGTCTGGCTGGGACTCAAAGTCTCAAGCTCCCAGATGGGGTCTTCAGTACCAATGATATTAGGAGGCACAGGACAATGGGCTTGTTTGTAAACCTAGCAGCAGCAAGAGGTTTCACATTGCAGTCAGGGGCCCCAAACTGGCTATACTATTCCTGGATGGATTCTCTCATCTTCTCCGTGTGTGATATTTAATTGTCCCTGCTCTCGCCCGTTGACTGCCTGAACGGTAGTTCGTGAACGCCCATGTGTGCGTTTGTGAGTGTAGGTGTGTGTGGATGGGTGGGGGACAGAGGCTTTGTCTCCCACTGCAGCTTCTTCCACGTTTCCCTCTTGTGCACAAAGCTGGCTTCCACTGAGCTGAAGCACAGGCCCTTCTCACACTCTAGGCCACATTGAACTCCAGCTTTTGATTAAGCACCTAGGAAGCTTCCTCAACATGAAGGTAAAACTTACTGTGGGGGGTGACTTAGGTTAAGGCAGGACTATACTTTCCGGAGGTGGTATTGGTAGTGGTGGTGGTGATGGTGGTTGTCGGTGGTGGTGGTAAGGTTTGGGGCCTTTAAAGTTGACTCTGGCTGCTGGGTGAAATGCTGCTGACAAGTCTTTAACATCAAGTCAGAAGCCGGAATGTCAGGCTAGACCAGCTTGGCCTTGATCATCCCTCCTCCTTCCTCAACAAAACCTACAGGGAAAATATACTGGGCAACTAAAATCAGCAAAGACAGCTGTAGGGTGTCCAGGCTCCTGTTATTGTCCTGCTTGAATCTCACCCCCGGAAGCCCCAAAGATCTTTTCTTAGCACACCATGTGTATGATCTCCAGATAGGACTGTCACCTCCCCCGTCCAGCTGCTGGAGGTATATAGGTTATGTAGCTACTGATGCTACTTGGATCGGGAGGTATGGGAAACTTAACAGAAGAGAGGAAGAGTAAATTATTGTGTTTTTTTTTCAATGATTGTGAATCTTATCTAACACCTGGCACCTGACATAAAATAAAAGGATGGAAAACTGTGTCAGGACTCTTTGAGATTGGAGACTTAGAGCTCAGTGAGATCATCACTGGAAATGACCTTGAAGCTGATGTGGCCTTGCTTCACTTTGGCAGTTGGACCACCCTTCTGACGCAGGTACAGAGACTTCAGATCACGGCAGTCAGTGGGGTCAGCATCCAGAGTAACTTGCCCCAAGAACTGATCACAGAATTTTCGGCTGTTCCAGACCTATAGAAACAAGTCAAGGAAATGAAGATGAACAACCTTCTATGAGACTGGTCCTTACCCAGTGACACTTAGAACCCTAATAGCAAGCTTGAAAAGATCCATTTTAAAACCAAGGGAACAGCTAGGTGTGATGGTGCACATTGGTTATTCCATCTACTTGAGAAGCTGAGGCAGGAAAATCACAAGTTGGAGGCCAGTCTGGGCAATATAATGAGACCTCATCTCTAAAATAAATAAATAAATATAACCAAGAGATATTTTCTTTCCTGATAGCCCTTTGGCTGAGAGGAGGATATCTCAAAGAATATAGATAAAAATCCAGAACAAAGAACTCAGGATCATCATTAATCTATGGGATGGGTTACCTAAAGGTAGATGTCAGAATTGTTATTATTATTAAGTCAGAAAAACTGCCAGACTGCAGAAGACCTAGCAATGTAAGGGTCCTCTGAACTGGCATATGCTATCCATCATGGGATTTTATAATATCTGGTCTAACTAGTGTACTCATGAATATCTAGGTTTCTGCCTACAATGAAATAAATGTAGATTTAGGGTGGAAATGAATAAGAAAGATCATATCTGTGCTTGGCGAGAAGTGTTTTTAAGTTCAAAACAAATGAAACACACACACACACACACAGGATAACACTTGCTCTGCATTCTAAATATATGTGAGGCACATGGAACAATCTGTAGAAAATATAAATGCCCCTACAAACATTATTCATATTTTTACCTGGACTATGATAGGAATGTCAGTGGTCCTTCTGTAGAAAATGGCCTGGGTGTCAAAAATGGCATGTACAGTATTCTTCTGGACAGGAGAACGGACTTCCTCCTTTCCACACTTGATGATCAAATATGGGTTTACACCTGGAATAAAGTGACATTTATTTGTAACACAGTGATTTAAGTTTCTTTGCTAGATAGACAAGAGGCTATCTCATGAAGTGAAATCTGGGACATTTAGCATAATACCTGGGTACCAGAATGATCTAGGACTCAAGATTTTTATTCCCTCTTTCCTTGCCTTACACATGTTTCATATAGAAGTATAAAAATGAATATTACATAGACCTTGCCCAAAGACATTAATAACCCATTCCCTACCATGGTGGACATCCTTCTTGACTTCTCTAGACTAGAAATACCACTGGAGAGACTAATTTCTGATCATCTTTTTCTAACCATATGTGCAATGAATGAAGCAGAATTTTTTCTTTCCAGACACCCCCGTGGTTCTTACTTTCATTGGCATACTTCTTCTCCAGGCCCTCAGCACTGTGGACAGTGATCTGGGTAACTACCTTTGGGTAGCCACGAGCCAGGTTCCAGCAGGACATCTTGGGCATGTCCAGAGTCAGTTCCCTAGAGCATCAAAAAGAAGATGTGTCATCTGATGAAACATAGCCTTTGATGACATGGGCCTGCCAAAGCTGGCATCATTGCTGAAGAAGGCATGAGACACAATGTGGCCTAGTGCATTCCTCCTCAGACATGGCTTTTATTTTATGAATATTTTGAGAAATAGCAGATAAAGATCAGAGTAGGCAGGGTTCAGGGGAAAAGGTAGGTTTGGTGACTTGGCACTGAGGACATAACAGAGAACACCGAGGAATGCCAACTGTTGAAGAAAAGACAGAGTTGGCCAGAGAACAGAAGATAAAATATAAATGGAAAAACTTGGGCAATAGATCTGCTCCCCTTAAATGGCAGTTCAGAGCTCAGAGGCTCGGACTTTCACTGGGGAATTTCCCATAACCCCACTTTGAGAAATATTTCTTTTATTTTTTTTAAAGGGAGAGTGAGAGAGAGAGAGAATTTTTTAATATTTATTTTTTAGTTTTTGGCAGACACAACATCTTTGTTTGTATGTGGTGCTGAGGATCGAATCCTGGCCGCATGCATGCCAGGTGAGCGCGCTACCGCTTGAGCCACATCCCCAGCCCCTACTTTGAGAAATATTTCAACCACCATCATTTCAATTAGTTAGGTTTGACTTGAATATGTTGTCCTATTGAGTGTATGCACAGAGGGAGATGGGTCAAAAGGTTTAGTTGTAAAGGCAAAGCAGAGAACGGGAGTTTGAGGGGTTTGCCAAGGAAACTGAACCTGAGCTGGACAGGCACTTCAGAGAAGATTCTCAGGAGAAACTCGCTGGTGCGGCCATGCTGGAACATGGTTGGGACAAGCACATAGTTGCCCTTCTTCAGGTACTTGCTCAGAAACACTGTGCGGGTGTCAATGTAGGTGGAAGTCCCAGCACGCTCCTGGATGTAGAGGTGGTGGAGGCGGAATTTGCGGTTCACTTCCACCTAGAATTGAAATAGGATGAAATATTCCATTCTGCTCACATCATACTTTTTGTGTTGGATGTCTTATGTCTTCTGTCTTCTTTAGCTCTGGGTCTTTCATAATTCCCCTAATTCTAAGCCATTCTAATTTTGAATCCACCTGCTATAAATGCTCATTCTTACCTTGAAGAGCTCAAAGCCAATGATGTAATTGTCAGGTCTTCCCATTCGACGGTAAGTGCGCAGGTCCTTCTGCTGCAGTGACATGATGACCTTATGCCCATCCTCAGGCACGGTGAAGATGTACTAAGGGAAAGAGGCCACCAAAGAGCTGAATTAGCACTCCCATTTCAGATGAGCTGCTTAAATTTCAGGGAAGAAACTCTACATTTGGAAACAGAACCTTGAATTAATTTCTGGGATTTACTATTGACCAGACAATGGGACTGTGGACAGATAATCCATTCACTTGTTAAGTGTATAGAATTACACTTGCTTCTCCTTATAACATTCATCATGTAGCAGGTGCAGTGGTGCATGCTTGTGACCCCAGCAGCTCAGAAGGCTGAGGCAGTAGGATTGCAAGTTCAAAGCCAGCCTCAGCAACTTAGTGAAATTCTGTCTCAAAATTAAAAAAATAAAATAAAATAAAATAAAAGGGGCTGGGGATGTGGCTCAATGGTTAAGTGCCCCTGGATTCAGTCCCCAGTACCAAGAAAAAAAATCAGCATGTAGTAAGAGACAACTTTATTCTTAGGCCTTTGATATCAAAGGGTATGTTTTTGGTTTCATAAGTTCCTGATGTTATTAGTTTATTATCATTATTATTTTGCAATACTGGGATGGAATCCAAGGGTGCTTTGCCATTTTGCTACATCCACAGCCCTTTTTATTTTATTTTTTAGACAGGATCTTGCTAAATTATCCAAGCTGGCCTTGAACTTGTAATACTCCTGCCTCAGTTTCCCAAGTTGCTGGGATTACAGGCGTATACCACTGCATCTAACTTGGTTTGTTATTATTGTTGTTGTTGTCCCATTGTTTTTTAAATGCTCTATACAGAAGAATTCCAGAAATCATAAAGACAGAAAACATTCTTATTTTACTCAATCTGACATTGCAGCAGGGCCCCAGGATAGCCTCATAATGCCAGGCCAGACATGTGGCTTGTACAAAGATTGGATACACTTCCTTGGGGGATTGATGCATTCTTATCACTACTTTAGGGAAGCTAAGGCCTGTACCAGAACTTTCCAAACATTGTCTCAGGAATCATGTTGCTATTGAGAGATAAATGTAAAATTAATCAGATTTTTTTTCTTTCTTCTCTATCTCTGTGCCCTTCCCTTCTTCCATTGAGAAAGAAACAGAAAACAGATGCATAAGTAAGTCCCACAAAAGTCAATCCTGTGCATATGCACACAAGGGAAGCCATTTTTCCAGTTTGGTATATGTGTCTGATTATTGAAATACTTCCGAGATTGTAAATGGGCGTGAGGCCAGGTAGGGAGTAACAGGAGTTTTGCTTTTCCTTTGTGGACAATTAAGATGGAAAGGGCATTAAAAAAGCATGAATTAGGTAACTTAGTGCATCAGTCTTAGTGTTCTCCAAAATGCCTGGCCAAATTGGGCTTGTCAAAAGAAGCTATGCACTCATGGGCAATGACACAGTGACACAGTCAGAATTCTTGTCTCCTATAGGTTAACTCATTAGCACATTTGAATATAAGAGCATCCAGGTTATTATAAATCTGGGCTTGGGATATTTGAGGTTTTTTTTTTTTTTTTTTTTTTTTTTACTTTGGGGTGTGCCTGAGCTTGACTACTGATGTGTCATCTGGAATAGCATTGTAATGACAGATGAATGGGACAGTGTCATTGACAGGGCATTAATTCATGTCCTGAGAAAAATGATCTGGTACAGAAAGAGTACATGAAAGAGGAAAAATATCGTATATATGCATCCAAGAAAACAGTAGGGCAGTAACAACAAATGAAGAAGAATTGAGACAGCATGTGATAGTAGATCCACTCTCTCCAATGAGGAACCACCATAAGGAAGCAGGGGCTGCCAATCAGCTGTACCAAGCAATATGGACAGAGAGAGGAAGCCAGAGAAGGAGACTCAAATTTGATAATGTTGCCAAGGTACCTCTCTGCAAAGAGACATAGTCAACCGTATTTTACAAACATCTGAACCAATTCTTAGGGATCTCAGCTTAGGAATATTAAACAATAGCTGCACGTGGAAGTCTTGTTGCTAAAGAAATACTTCAGAGAGAACCAAGATGAGACCAGAATTCCTGCTGACAAGATAACTTGGAGGCAAAGGAAAATAATTGACTCAAACCTGGGGATTCTGCAGGAAGGTATCACGGTTATTATAGCAGCCTCCAGAGCGGTTCATTAGAGGATCATCATCCACAGTCCAGCATCCCACCACTGATTCCAGCTCCTTGCGGCCAAAGACAGGATTGTTCACATTACGGCAGACGCTCAGCTTGTTAAAGTTGCGGCAAAAGTCTTCCAGACTCATCCTAAATGAAAGGGGTGCAGGTGAAAAATGAAGATGGTACCTAATATTTACCCCTTTTAGTTCCAAGTAGAAGCCTTAATTCCCTTAATACTGAAAACTTCTCCTTACCAAAACTCTCCATCATCAGACATAAGAAGCCCCAGATTCTTGCGATCAGTTACAGTCAGTTGCTGCCACTCTTCAGAACTAAATGCAAATAAACAATAAAAGTATAAGCCATTATGCTTGCTATTGACTTTCTGTAGTAAACAAAGTGCCAAAGGAACAAAAGGTATGAAGATCAGAGTTGCTTTATTTTACCTCTACTGGGTCACAAAGCCCATAGAACTCATAAATGTCACTGAACATTGAGAGCTCACTAGCAGCCTGGAAGGATGAGTTTGGGAGAACTACAAGTTTTGGAGATGTAGCAGTGAAAGTGGAATGCCACTCACATTTCACTCCAGGGGCCACTCCATTCCTGTCTTCCCAGGGGGTTCCTTAGGCGAACCATATACAGCTTCTCAGCACTGAAGACTTCCACAAGTCTTTCTCCAAGACGGATCTTACGAATATCAGTCATGGTGTAGGTATGGCCCTTCAGTAGACCCCAATCAGTTTCAACTTCTTGTTCCTCCTGACTGGGAGACTGAGAGCAAAGAAATATATATATATAAGGGCATAAGAAATGAGAAACATAGCTTGGCACAGTGGTGCACGCATGTAATTCCAGCTGCTCAAGAGGCTGAGGCAGGGAGATAGCCAGTTCAAAGCCAGCCTTGGCAACCATGAGGTACTAGGCAACTCAGTGAGAGCCTGTCTCTAAATAAAATACAAAATAGCGCTGGCGATGTGGCTCAGTGGTAGAATGCCCCTGAGTTCAATCCCTGGTACTCCCCCCCCCACCAAAAAAAAGAAAATGAATTGAGAGACACAAGTCCTTGCTCTCCTTCCTTGATTAGTTGTATTCCACTATGAATTTAGTTCTCCCTATGCAGATAGAAAGTTAATCTTCACATATAACCTGTCACAAAAACAAGTGAAGGCTAAGAAATAAATATATAACAATTCACTTAAAAATTTAGATTCAGACTACCCTCTGTACTCAATTGATATAACTGTGATAAAATTTAGTAGAGCAAATCCATTCCTTGAGCAAGTACCCACAATATTAACAGAAAAGAGGAATAATTTACCACAGGCTATTTACACCAACTGGGATGCTGCATTGGTCTCCAGTGAAAGGACTGGTTCAAAAGGATAAAAAGCTAAAGTTCTCCAGCCTCCATGCCAAGACTCAATGCCTATGTTAGCTTTCCAAATCCATTAATGGCTTTTTGTGGCTCTCCGGGTTAAGGGCAATGTTCCCTACTAAATTTTGAAGTCTCTTCTGCCAGGAGTGAGCATAGAGTGGTTGTTTTTGGTGAATACAAACCTCAATGGAGCAGCAGATCAGACCTCCTTTGGTGAATGTTTTGTACAGTTCTCCAAACAGCTTGTACTTCTCCTCAACAAGCTCAGTGTATCTCCCCTTCTGCATGTCAACAGTTTCAGCCAATGTGCCGGTGAAATCCACGATGATATCAGTGATAGTCAAACCATCCAGAGCCTCATAACAGCCTAGCAGCCTGGGGTCAAATATGCATGGTAACCCTTGTAAAATTTTTTTCCAGGTCAAGGACATAATGTTCCCAATAATTAAAACAGTCCCTGCCCCATCTTTACCAGCTGGCTTTTTTCTAGATATGAAATGAGAAATATTTTGAGATTACAGTCAGAGATTTCTAAGCATGGGCTATGTTGATCAAGAACAGTCCATGCAGAAGTTTCTTTCTACAAGCAGAAATTAGGCAAGGACAAAAGAGGTGATCTCAAATTAGCAACAGCAGAGCTTCCCCAGGAGTCTTATGAGTGGGTAAGGATTTAATGGAAGCCAGAACAACTGATTCCTTTCTCGACTAGGACTTCTGTAGGCCAGGTCCAAACCCAAAGCAATGCATTGAATCTAAGTTTTAACCCAGTTTTATCTCTGGGATTGGGTTGGGAGAGAATGGACTCCCAAAGACTCACGTGGCTTTCCTTTCCTCATGTACCCAGACTACAGACTAAACAACCCTTTCCTTACTTTGCATAAGCTTTTTCCAGCAGAGCATTCCAAAACTCATTCATGGAAGTAGAGAAGGAGAAGACCAGATCTCCATTGATGGTGGGCAGCAAGTCATCAATCACCACCTCAGTCCATTCTCCAAAATGCCAGAAACGGAAGCGAAATATCCCAGCATATTTATCTGGTTTTTGAGGATCCCATTCCTGCTCCTTATGGTTGGGAATTGTCTGGAAAGGTAAGCACATTCAATCAAGTGTTATTCATCAGACCACATCCAGATATTGAGATTACAATTAACTCCTGGTAAACCCACATCACAAAAGGAAGCACACCAAATACACCTGGTTTGAGTCTAGATTAGAAAGTCGTAAGTAGGGCATTTTGTCCATAACTTCTGCTTCCCCAGTTCCATTTTGCTGATGATGATATTACCATACTTACCCCTAAATGCACACAAGAATACACAGGATTGATGGGATGGCCAGTCAGGAGTTAAGTATTTCCCACAGACAATCTATAAACTAGATGATGATAAATAAACTATACAAATATATTCATGATTACATGTTTAAACAAATAAATAAGACATTTTAAAAAATATTTATTTTTTTAGTTGTAGTTGGACACAATACCTTTATTTTATTATTTTTATGTGGTGCTGAGGATCAAACCCCAGGCCTCGAACATGCTAGGGGACCAGTATACCGATAAGCCACAACCCCAGCCATAAATAAGGCATTTTAAAAAGTAAAAACAACCAAAATACAAGGCCCACTGTAGTTTATATTAAAATGTCCATTTTAAGGACTGAGGATGTAACTCAGTTGTAGAGCTCTTGCCTAGCATGTGTGAGGCCCCGGGTTCTATCTCACCCACCTCAAAAGAAATCAGAATTTCATGTCTATTCTGGAGATTTGTTTTCATCCAAAATAAAATTGCATTTAGGAAATTAATTCTAAATACTCTAAAATATAATATTCTAAAATTGCTTTTATGAAGAAAATGTTCTTTGTCCTTAATAGAGGGTTATTACTTTGTTCCTTTAAATTCTATATAGACACAGAAAGAACTTTTGTTCTATTAATAATTTATTAGAAAATTTTCAGTAATCTATTTCCACCTTTTCCACCTTTTCTGCTAAGAATGTATATGTCCATGACTTCCTGGCTCCTGCTGGCTTTATATTCCAGTAGGCACAGAATATAAGTATGCAGAAATACTGAGTTAGAGTACTACAAATGACAACAACAGGTCAATTTGTATATGTGACAAAGCAAGAAGAGTAAAATGTAGGCTGGGGTTGTTGCTCAGTGGTAGCACACTTGCCTGGCATGCATGATGCATTGGGTTCGATTCTCAGCATCGCATATAAATAAATAAAAAATAAAGGTATATCAACAACTAAAAAAAATCTTTAAAAAAAGAGTAAAATGCTAATTGTGGGTATATGGGTATTCCCTGTAAAATTCATCTTTCTGTGTTTGTGAAAACTCTTATAATGAAATGGCAGGAATTCACTTAGTAAATATCTGTGACTTCAGGAAATAGAACAATCTAAGAATATGTCAAGCTGATCTTTTCATAAAATTATTAAAGAGGGCAAGAAGTTAAAAACTGAATGAGTTCCCACAGAGTGGGAGATACCTTTGTCCAGTGAGACTCCTGAACAGCCAAACAGGAAAATGCAGGAACCATGAACTTGTGCCCCAGTCTCCCCTGGATCAGTTGGTGATTGCTGATGTTTCCCACAATCAGACGGGGGTCATCACAGATGTCCTGTGGATACAGTGATTGGTTATATAAGAGTTTTCCAAGAGTTTTCCTAGATGAACTAGGCAGGACATAGAGAGAACGGGGGTTAGGGTTGATAGGTGACTAGGTTTTCATAGATAGGATAAAGAAAAGGTTGAGGGGATTGTGAGAAAAAACAAAGCAGTAGATCCTCTAGCTATAAGAAAACTTTCAGGTGGGAAGTGGCTAGAGAAATGGAAGGAGAGGATACAGTGAGTAACATGACATGTGCTGTGGAGGAACTTTGTCATTGGGGTTTGGAAGAGTTTTCACCATGCAGTGAGCTTTAAAAGATGAAAACTAAGGATTAGCACACTACAGTCTGATCCTATTTTGTCAGGATGAGATTTTTTCCTGAAGCACCTGTCCGTGGAAGGGTGATTGCATTTAAGAGACAAGGACGTCGAAAGCAAACATTTGATGTGTCTCTCGCTCTAGGAAAATGACTTAAACGACCTTACAGGAAGTCCTGTTCTAACACAAAACAGAGGTAACAACAGTTTTCATGGCAACCAGATTTCCACCATGTTTGGATAGATATAGATGACAATAGCATTAATAGCAGGTATTGGGGCTGGGGTTGTGGCTCAGTGGTAGAGTGCTTGCCTAGCACATGTGAGGCACTGGGTTCAATCCTCAGCACCACATAAAAATAAATAAATAAAATAAAGGTGTTTTGCCATCTACAACTATTTTTTTTAAATAGCAAGCAATAATAGACCATGCACAGGAGCACTTCAAGAGACATCCCTCCAAAGGGATCTGGGCAGAGAGTAGGGGCAGTATTTGTTTGGAGTATATGTATGTGTCTCCACACCAACATATTATGAGATGTTTAATTCCCTCTGGAGTAAGCAAAATGAAACCCAAAGAATGTAATTTCAACAAGATGTGAGGAGAGCACATGGAGCAATTGTCAAAATGTTATCAGTGCCTAGAGGAGAAGCTTCAAAGTTCCCCTGATGATAGAATAAATGCTGCAATGATAGTAATGCTTGAGTTGACTAGAGTTAGGCTGTTGGACAAGGGAGGGAGCATAGCAGCTAGAGAAATGGGCATGGGCAAAGACATAGTGACATGCATGACACCATATAATTGAAGACATGATTGTGTGATACAGAGTATCAGCACTTGCAGTGTTCAAAGGCAGGAAATATCCATGAAGTCTTGATACATGGAGAAAGTTCCATGGAGGAGGCTGTTGGCCTGTACCTTGACATTCTGCTTACCCAGCAGAAATAAATCCTAGTCTCAAATGGAAAGAAAATCTAGACATATAGCCTTTTAAAAATTATTAAATAGAGACAGCTATATTTTTCTGCTCCTCAACCCTCTTTTTTTAAATGGACATAATTCTACTTGATGAAGGGTCTGGTCTACAGAATGAAACATTCCATATATTCTTTAAAAGCCAAAATAACTCTGGAAAGAAATAGGCATTTTGGGCAGGGACAAGTCCAAACTGAAGATTAATTGGGCATGCCTCTGCCAAAAGGAGATGGTTAGATGGGTTGTCAGCTTTGGATTTTCTGGGTTTTTTGTTGTTGTTGTTGTTGTTGCTGTTTAAGATGCATGTTTTGTGTCTCATCAATACTTTGTGTCATAGGAGAAAATTTCTATCTTATTAAATTTTTATGGTTGTGAGCTGTCCATTTTTTTTCACTTCTTGAACAGAAAGCAGGTGTGTTGGGTGCGTTAGATCCTGATGTTCTTTTCTCTTTGTTTCTTTGCTTTTTCTAAGAAATTAAGCATAGTTTTCCCTCCCTATGTCAGATGTTACTGTTTTATTTGGAACAAGATGTAAAGTTATATAGTGATTTCTTGGATCTAAATGATATATACTATAGTTTCCTAGTTTGGAAAAACAATAAAGTGAACACTGATATGTGAAGTAGTGTACTTTTAGATTAATAAGACAAATTACTTGCTAACTTTCTGTAGTTACTAGTAGCTGGAGTTTACAGCATCTTCAATTTCCATAAGACTCATTTCACAACAGGGGTCTAGGCTTAACCATTACTTCTGACATGTCAACATCTATTCAAGATATAAGGGATCACATATGTGAACAAAAAAGACATATAAACAGAATTCACACTGAGGAACTGGGTGAGTATTGTCCTGTAAATCTGAATTGGATTATTGAATATATTGAATATTTGGTTATTGAATATCCTTTCTCTCTCTCTCTCTCTCTCTCTCTCTCTCACACACACACACACACACACTCACACACACACTCACTCACACACACAGAGCTGTGTGCAATCATGGTAGAATGTAACTTTGGGCAAAATCCCCATTGTTTCCTATTCTTTCTTATAACCTAGCCTATTCCCCACTTCTATTTCTCCACTCTTCATACATTGTATCTATGTAACAATGGATTTTTAAAACATGAAAAGAGTTATGGAATGTCAAAACCAGAAGAAATTTTAAAAACTATCTAGTATTTGACAGATCAGGAAAGAGGCTCAGCAAGGGGCAGTACCTTGCTTCTCTGGTTGTCTAGTTAATAGGATAACTAAACCTAAAATTTTGAATTCTTCATAACTACATACTGTTATGTTCCCTAACCTCAAGACCTCAGTGAGTCCATCTATTTGCCTTAGGCTTACTGGTGCCCCTATAAAGGATAGTATTGTGCAGATCTACATTATTTGAAAGACTCTTAGCTTTTGGTTCCAGGCTAAATATCATCAATAGGCATTGATCTCCTCAATTCAGTGCACTAAATATGAATGAAGCTCATACTATATGTGTGTACTACAATGTGAAGCATAGGAGACTAGTCTTTATTAAACCTTCCCTTTTACCTCTTTAAAGAAGTGAGGCAAAAAAGACCAGAAAGAAACCAAGGAATTAGAAATGGTAAAAGTGGTGAGATAATGCAAATCTAACAGCCACATGGACCTTTTGATGATAACTTGAAAATAATGCAATATCTGTTTATTGACTTTTCTTCTAGTTTTGGGCACACTGGATATATTCCTGTTGGAGTTAAAGAAAGAAGGCTCGAGGAGTTTTTCTGCAACTCCAAGCTGAGACACAGAGTGCAGATGGGACATTTCAGCCTGAGCCGTGCTGGAGTGGTAGGAGGGAGTTAGGGGAGAGGTCACAGCTCACATATTCACAATATTTGGGTGGCTTGGGAGTAGGGGGGAGATGCTGAGCCCCTAATGGCTCCCAGCTGTGTTGGCACAGCTGAAGTGATCCTTGAACTGAACTGTTTGTCACGGTAAAATAATTTCTTAGGAGGAAACACACAACCAGGAACTGAACATCACAAGTAAAGCTGGAATGGTCCTCTAATACCCCTACCCTCAAGCCAAAACCTTCTGTAAGCAAAGCAGCTCCTCTAGCAAATATGTTATCTTAGCTGAGCATTATGGATCTCTCAATTATCCTCACCTCTTCCCCCTTCCCAGAGATGTCTTCAGGGAGGGGGCATACAATTATAAGGTCCATAGCCCTGCACGGGTCACCCTATGAGTTTCCCTTTGACTAACCACACTTAATTCTTCAGCAATTTTTATACAGGTGAAATTTGATGACAGTAAGAATTGAGTTCCCAGCTAAACCTCCAGAACCACAATAAAATGAAATGCTGCCCAGAAAACTAGCATCCAGAAGAGTGGAGGCACTTTCAAAAGTGGTATATGCAATCTAGTAGTATTGGGGGTAGGGGTGTGGTCAGCCCTATAGTAGGTACATTGTGACTAACTCTAAGGCCTAAGTAGTCCCAAAAGTCCCAGGGGCTAATTTAAACTGAACTGTCATTCGGGACCTGAGGGTTTTGTGAGCTAGTCCAAGCAGCCATTATCTATCCTTAGAAAATAGTGCCACCTCCATATGGGACATTTATAGGTGGATGTGGGCTCAGGGACCAATGTTGCACAAGTCTCTCAAGGAGTTTATTTTGCCTACTGAGAATTTTATTTACAAATAATTTAACATTCTTTTGCTTCCTAAAACTTCCAAGGAAAACTCAGTATGGAACCTGGGAATAAGATCTTAAGTCCAATTTCCCCTTCCAACATAGAAAACCAAGTCACTATGTAGAGATATTCTCACTTGAACCTTCAGACTTCTGCCGGAAGACTTCAGGTATAGTTCCCAAATGGCTTATTGTAAAGAATTTTTTTAAATCTACGCAATGGAATATCATTCAGCAATAAGAAGGAACAAACATAGCACCACGTGGATGATATTAAACATCAAAAACATTATACTAAGTGAAAGAAGTTCACATGCAAAATTTAAAATAAACAGGAGAGCTGGGGGAAAGAATGTGGACCTACTCCACTCGGTGTAAACAGTGAAAAACATTTAGGACTACTGATGTGGAGGGACATGATCTCTGGGAGGGGTGGGATCATGAGAGTAAAAGAGAAGTGTTTTCTCTTTTACTATTGTTTCACATTCTATTACCCCAGCCTGTATATTCTGCTTCTGATATTTTCCCTCATCAGGTTTTCCTTTCCATTCCTAACACCATTGTTTTATTCCAGAACCTTACCACCCTCCCCTTCTATCAAGACAATGTAGTGACACAGCCCAGGGGAGGGTAGTTCCCAAAGAAAGACTGGGCAAGGGCCATGGTGGTGGAATTCCTGGACTCAAACGTGCCCAGGAGAGCTGACAGAAGATTTTGTGCAGGTGCCCTTTCTCCCCCCACAGCTGGCTGTGTAAATTCCCATGGGGCCTGGTTCCATTTTAGTCAGGGATTAGATGTGTCTGACTCTAAGACAGTATTGTAGGTGGATATGAGTCAGTCAGGAAAAAAGCCAGAGTGCCTGGAAGGAACTGGAGAAGAGATTTTCTGTGAGAATTTGGCAGGCAAAGTCCAGTCTGAAAGCCCTACCTGCAGTCTTACACTGTAACTTAGTGTAACCTGGATCTTATAAGTTTTTAAGACTTTTTATGTTAAGGCCCAACAGGACAGGAAAGTCCAGGAGCACATGGTCTCAGGCAATGTACCCATGTGCCTAGAAAGCTAGGACAATAGCTGGAGCCATGGGATCACTGGAGGAGTCAAAGAGATAGGTTTTCTTCTGGAGGGTGTGAATAGATAATATGCCACTGAACAATTGGAAAACACTCTCAGAATCCCTATCTAAAGAGGCTTCCTAAAAGACAGCAAGGAAGTAGAAGTGGGAAAAGGGGAACTTTGCCCCACAAAGGTGGGTACCTTCCTGGGGTTAGGTTTGTTCAACTATCAGTGATGTTTAGAGGTATGGGAGGCTTATAAAGGCAGACTTTTTAAAATGGGTGAAGAAAGAGACAGAAAATACTAGGTTAATCGTGTTGCCTCCATTTTGGAAACTTCGTAAAATTGCCCTGGTTGAGTGAGAGACTATATGGCATGCCAAGAGACAAGATGTGTATAAGCTTCCCTGCAAACCAGGATCTCAACCTTCCTAATGAGGTGGGGGAGGGCAAAGATCAATTTAGTCTCCCTGAGCCAATTCAAAGAGGCCCAGCACTGTCTCTTGGCTTTCCTGATGAGAGGCCAGAGAATCTTGACGTGGTTCTTGACCACAGACTTGGCCTCCATTCTGCCTGGAAGAATCCACAGCTTTTTGAGGGGGCTCAGATGCTGGTCCAGAATCTTGTTTTTTCCTCCTACTCCCCAGAAGCCTTTCTCAACCTTTCCAATCTATGATGATCTTCCCATCTTCAAAAACCCTACATAAGTTACTATCTATATGCCTGAAAATAGCATTTCATATATTCAGCATTCATTTATTATTTAAATCTTTGATGGTTTTGTATCCATTTTCTCGATGAGTATGGGATTTCCTCACTGCAGACTGTGTCTATATCTTGTACAGAGGCTGATATAGAGCAGGTGTTCTATGAATATTTCTCAAATGACTCTCCCACTGGAGAATAAGTTCACACAGTGCTCTCAAAAGGGACAGTATGGATCAATTATTGAAAGTACAGCATCAAAGTACATCAACAAAAGTACATCAACAAATAGAAGGAATGTGAGAACTGCCTAGAAGGATGCTAACTTAAGAAAAAAGAGAGAGAGAGAGAGGAGACACAAATAACAATCTCCCTGACATGGCAATGGGAATGAAAACTCATGTGAGCTTTGAAGTCAAACCTGGATTCATATCTTACCTTGTTAGTGGTCCAATCCCAAGGAAATTCTTACCTTCTATTGGAGACTCAGTTTCCTCATCAATAAAATGGGCACTATATCTACCATTATTTTTTTTCAACCAGGAAAATTACACCAAAGAATTATATCAAAGGAATTTAACGTATCTAACTTCCTAATATACCTACCTTATTAAGCTGTGGTACATAGGATGAAATGAAATAATATATAGAAAACTCTAAACCCAGTATCTGACCCATAGTATACATTCCATAAATGTTGATTTTTCCACCCTTCCGCCTTGTTCAAACACCACCCCCCACATTCCTTCATCCTAGAGTTGCCTCAGAGGAAAAATGGACTATTTTCATGGTTATTAAGTTTTTTCCTTCTCTGCTAATCCATCTAGGATTAAATCCACAGAATTTGGACGATGAAGGCGAAGGACAAAGGACTGAGCCAAGAGAGAGGGGGAAAGATATGTGTTAAGACAGGCCAGCACAGGAAGCGCTGTCTGCTTGGTTCACATCTGGGGAATGGTTTCATGTTGGCTTGCAATTTTGCCGCCCACCAGATGTCCTCCCACCTCCTCCATGCCCTCACCCCCATCAATCAGTCCTTCTCTCTCCTGCATCTTCAACTTTTTGTTTACTGGCTACTCGTCAGCCTATAAATATGTTCAAGTCTGTCCTGTTTTAAAAAGACACCCACCTAATAAACCTTTCTCAATTTCCTGCTTCCTTTTCAGCTACTTCTGCCCAGCTGATGTCCTTTCAATCATGGCCAAGCATCACAAAATACTTATGCCCTTTATTACCATCATTAGTTTATAAGAGTGGTTCCTAGACAACTTAGTTATATTTTCTCCACGTATTTTCTTTGGGAAAAAAAAAGTCTTACCTCTCTGCATATCAATAGCAATTAATGAATCATGCTCATGTTTCCAAGATTTTTATTGTTGGTCAACAAAGTGATCTTCAGAGATATCAACAACTAGAGGCACAGAAAGGCAGGAGAAGTGCAGTTCCCCTTCTGATGGAAAGAAATTTCTCCCAGTCTCATACTTTCATTTTTATTCTTTTTTATTTTTTTTCTACTGGGGATTGAATTCAGGGCCTCTGCTCTACCACTGAGCTATACCCCCAGCCCTCAGTTTCATACTTTCAATGGTCATCATTCTTTGCAAGCAAACACTAAGATACATACTTCAAGTTGCACAGAAAACAAGTCTTCATGTAACTAGTGTATCTTGGCACCACCTGGTGGCAATTTGCATAAACTGAAGGAGCTCTTGAAACTCCATTTAGGAGTATAAATTGTAGAAATTACAAGCAAAAGTGATAGTTGGATCCTTAAAGAAGGCAACCATTGAGTACTGGCTGAGATGGTTCCATCATCGTGCACCTCATTAAATAGAACATCTTCAAAATTTTGTGAAGGTTTAAGAACTTGCATTTTACAACAACCCCCTGTGGTCTATACACCAGGCAACTCATATTGGAAAGAAGCCCGGGAGGAATATCCTTCTCTTCAGTTACTACCTTTACATATAGCATGTTTATTTGCTATTTATTCTCCAGACTCCATCATCATATCTTATTATACTATGAGTGCCCACTCTTGTAGGACTGAGACTTGCCTTGAGACACAATGTATACCTGTTCCACAGAGAACCATAGCATCTATTAATAGTTACTATTAATAGATGGTGAAAGAGCTGCAGTTCTATGTGGATCCCACATGGCCAACCATGGGATGATATGGGTGATGATGTCCAAAGAGCAGCAAAAGAAGTTTCCTTCCCCAGACGACAAATCCATCTTCTCCCTATTGATTTAATTTCATTTATGTTCACACTTTAAGGAGTTTTTTCTCCTTATTGGTATGAGATTATCTTGATCTACTCAAATGAACTTCTGAAAAATAATAAGCATGGGAATATTTCCCGTGTGTGATGTGTGTGTGTGTGTGTGTGTGTGTGTGTGTAGAGGTGGTGACTGAAACAGAGACATGCACATGTTGGGCAAGTGCTCTGCCACTGAGTTACATCCCCAGTCCCGATATTTCCTTTTTTTGTTGTTGTTGTTGATATTTTGAAATTACTGTCTAACAAAATTTGACTAAAATTCAGGTCTCCTCAAAATAGAGCCGGGAGCACAGATCCATGAAGCATTCCCCTAGCCTTCTCTTTTTTTAATATGAAGTAGTAGGATTTATTCCAGTGAAAAGAATCAGAACGCTTGCTGAGAGAGAGAGAGGGGGCCTAATAGCAGGCTTTTCTAAGATTCCCATTTTAAAATTGTCTCTGTGTGGTGATGGACATATGAATTAGCTTGAGTGTGGTAATCAAGGTATATGAAAACATAATGCTGTACACCGTAAATATATACAATTTTTTTTATTTCTCAACTATACCTTGGTAAAGCTAGAGAGAGAGACAGGGAAAGGAAGGAAGTTAATATCCAAAATAGTGTACACAGTAGGCCTGTGTAAGGGAAAGAGTGGATCAAATAGGATTTTGATGAAGGAGGTCAAGAAGGAGACAGAAATTGGGGAAAATAAGGAAAGTTACCTGGGGACGTTTCCACACCACCTTTCCCGGGAGCAGTCGGTTGTAAAAAAGAGAATCATTCTCAGGCAGAAAAGTTGGGTCACAGAAAAGTCTACTGTCTTTGATGCATTCCTGCTTCAGTTCTTGGTATTTCTGGTTTTTGAAGAGCTTCAGAGGAGGACCCATAGTGTCAAACTATGCCTAGAATGAGAAAAAAAAAGTGTTGTCTTTGGAGAAACAAGTTCTCAGGTGCCTTGGGTAAGGCACCTAACCATTTTAGACCCTCGGTTTCTTTATCTACCAAATGGGGGCAATGTAAGCAATAACATTCTCACTGGTAAAATAGATAATTAACATGAAGATGGCAAGTTAAGCATGACTCGTTTATCATTTGAAAGGCAGTCTTCCATTTATGTGGCAAAGAAGAGTTCAAGGCAAAGTACTATTTTAAATTTGAAGATAAAAGTAAAACTATCATTTTACTGCATTCAGAATAAGTTGGTGGGGCTGGGGATGTGGCTCAAGCGGTAGCGCGCTCGTCTGGCATGCGTGCGGCCCGGGTTCGATCCTCAGCACCACATACCAACAAAGATGTTGTGTCTGCCGATAACTAAAAAAATAAATAAATATTAAAAAAAAAAAAAGAATAAGTTGGTGCCTTGGAGAGTCACACTTTGTGCACAAGGGGAGAAGCAGCCCCTTCCAATTCTTTTGCACAATTACTTCTCTTTTATCATTGAAAGAGCTTTGCATGTTTTATTACTAACCAAGAAGGCTAATGCAAGAAAAAGAGCTCAGCAGATGGCCTCCAAAGACAAGGAAAGATAGAAAGATTGTATGATCTTTTTTTTTCTTCAAAGTCTAACGTACAATCATTTGCAGACTCTGAAATCAAAAGGCAGACTCCGAAATTCAATTACACTAATTTGGTGGACTATAGATTCTTATCCCATAGCAGTACACTGTTGCTTTCTTTCCTCTAAAAGAAAGAAAGAAACTTCACATGGTTAAACGGAGAATTAATATAGTAGCTCTTCAGACAATGTGTATCAGAGTGCCCCACACTCAAATGGCCTTAACAACTGGTTTTTATGAAGATAATTTGAAAGGCAAATTTGATTTCAAATAGCTTTTGGGTGATAATAGGGTTTTCACTGTCTTAACTTGATTTACAAAGAGAGTTGTAATGATTTTAATGATCCTCTTCTGCCATGAAGAGAGGATTGTGAATTTTTGATGTCAATTATTCTAAAAACATATTTTAAGGGTTACAGTCTATATTCTATGAGCAAAAGAGGGTTGAGACCAAAAAAACCTTAAGATTCAGAGTGTTAAAAATTGGACAATTTTTGCAAAAACAAAAACCCCACAAAATTGGCTATATTAGCACTTTAAAAAGTATCTGTGTGGCATACCTGTGAGGCAGTTGCTATTTTATAAAAAGTAAAATATTAATCAGACCTCTCTGCTAGCCTCTTTCATGTTCTTTCAGTATCACATTGAAATGCCTCACTAGTAAATAAGTCACCTCATTTGAAAATGATAAAAAATTTAATTTCTTGCCACGTTATGGCAATGATACTTCTAATATATGTGCAACAAGCATACAATTTCTCTGAAACCAAGGAATAGGAATAAAAAGCTGAACAAAACCACATATTTTTCATAGCCTTCTTTATTGACAATGACTTTACAAACTGAGAACTGCAGGGACACTGAAAACTGCTGAAATGTTTTCTGTTAATCAGATTTAACTCTGTCCATGTGTTTTAAATACTAGTATATTTTATTGTATTTGAAGGCATGGGTGGTATCAGTAAAAATTTTCAATTAAACAGCATCAGGGCCAATCTGAATGTTTGCCCAGGCTCCTTTGTGGAGCCTGTTAAAAATGGACCCCAATTTTCATGTAAGCTCAAACTTACAGCAAATGCTACTCTGCTTCTTGATTTCCCTAGGTTTGGTGGATTGCCAAAGGCTGGGGACTGTAAATGCGGAATATTCTGAGGCAATTAGGACATTTAGTTTGCCAGAACCTCCTAGTCCCTAAGCATTCCAGATAAATGGGCATTTCCTGCTCTCAAAAAAAAAGTCATCTGCCCTCATAAGTCTCCCTTGCTATTTGGGCAAATAGCGAGGCAGGCAAGAGCCTGCAAAGGGAATCCCTGTTTTAAAGAGGACCTAGCTATAGAGCAGCATCAATTGAAAAAAAAAATAGGTCTCATTTTAAAGAAACAGACTGATCCCTCCTTTTCAGAGGTAGAATGTACAGCTAGTATCAATGGGTCAAAGTTTGATAGAATGCCTTCTGAGTGAAAATGCCTGCATTTTGGGGACACATAAGGAGCTTCAGGCTAAGAGTCCGAATGAAATTTCAATAGAGTACGATTATAGTCTCAAGTGCTGTTAAAATTACACAGTTGAATTGACCCCCATTTCTGAGTAGGTAACAGGAGAAATGTGCCCATTGGTTCTGTGACCTTGGTCTCTTTGTGCCTCAGTTTTTTTCATTAAGATAGTGAGGTTATCAACCCCGCGCCTTTACAATGTGGCTGTACATACTGAGATGATTAGTGTAAAAATAATTTGGAGTAAGTAGAAAGTGCTCTGTGAATGCTAGAGACACACTGAAGCCCCCTCGTTGCTGGGCACAGAGCTTTGCATATACCATTGTTCAGGAAAAAATGTTTTAAGTAGCAAATCAGTGCTTATATGGCAATTTACTATTCAAAATGTGCATTTTACATTTCAGTTCACATTCTCTTCAGAGCGGCCAGGTTTTATGGCCATGTTCTGTGCCCTTCATTTTGTACCTGCAGAAAGGGCAGCTCAGAGATGCAGCAGCCAGAACCTGGCAGACTCAAACCCGGGTCTGTTTAATGTTAGATTTGGCGTGTGACTTTCAATCACACTACACTGCTTCTTTTGGTCACTACATTTTTTAAGAACGAATTTTTAAATTCAAACAAGGAAAACCTCCAAAACAAACACGATGCCCAACTTTGAGGCATTCTGCCTAGAATTTGCTGCCACAGTGGATATTGAAAAGATTCTTTATTTTCCTGGTTTGATGATCATGGGAGAATCCAAACCCTTTACATCTGGGGATTTATCGATTAACCCTCAGAAAACTTTTGGAAAACCAGAACCTTGAAAGATGGAATTGCCATAAATGATTTGCCCTGTCAGAGTGGAGGAGTGTCAAGAAGAGAATGTTTTCTTTACTGTCCCACTGCAGCCAATATTGTCAGGAGGAGAGAGCCCTTAAGTTAAAAGACCACATATGAGAAGAGTTGGTAGACAAAATAAAAGTGAGGGATTTCAGTAAAACTCAGAAAGTCTCTAGCTCAAAGGGAGCTACTGAATGCGAGGCAAATGTGAACACTTATAAAGAAGGACACTGTGACCCGAAGGCTAGTGGCATGCGTGGCTGGTTGAGGCAGAGAGTGGGGTTTAGCACTGAGGTAATGATCTTAGACTATATTATCTGAACTCAGACTCAGTGCCTAGAAAAAGAATATGAAGAACACCATGTCTTTCAAGGGAGCAGATTATGGAGAGTTGGGAATTGCCAGGGAGGAGTTGAGGGAGCCTGCCACGTGGAATGCAAAACTGCAGCTAGGAGTGAAAACTCTAGCTACTCACTGGACCTGAAAGCATGGGGGAACTAGGCAAACTTTTGGAGCAAAAATCATTTGCTTGTTTACCTCAGGGTCATCCTTAGAGTAGAAACCAAGTTTTGCTCTAAAAATATCTGATAAAGGAAATCAGATCTGTGGTTCACAAATCACTTTGGATGAGTGGAGAGGAAGTGAGGGCACTTAAGGAGGTGAAGGAGGGAACACAGGGCCTCAGGAGCATTGCCTTTAGCTAATTTCTCCCATTTCCCAGTTTCCCCCTTTGTTCTGTATTTTGTACCAAAAAAATGGAGGTAGAAGTTAACTAAGGGTTTGCAGACAATTTGAGTACAGGAGCCCCAACTCTGTCCTAGCATGAAGTAGGCCCACTTTAGACATAATTGACACCCTTTATTCCCCACAATTAGACGCTCTGTGGTGAGAGAAATGGGAATTCTAAAGGGAAGGAGAAAAATTCAGCATCCACATGTTACACAGAGAACAGTGCTTTCCATATATACACAGGGAAAAAAAAGAGCACACAATTTCCTTTTATTACATTATTGAAAGCTCTCTTAAAAATAAAAGCAATTTTAAATCATGAAAAGAACACATGCTAGTCATAAGATCCAGGATCAAATCCCAAATGCCACCATTTAATGTACATAACATCTTTGTTCCTCAGTTTCCCCCAAAGCACAATGCAAATACAATGGCTGCCCTGCCCATCTCAGGGTGTTATTGGGAAGATCTAATGAAGTTAAGTATGCAGTAGACATTTTAATTGTTAAGGATTAGGCTAATGCAGGGCAGTAGTATTGGGAAATGGTCATATGTAGCAAATTAAATTCTCTTTCTGTCCTTGGTAGAAACTGAGGAAAGTCAATCGCATGCTTCAAATAAGACACACACAAGCACTAAAAAAAAAAAAAAAAAAAAAAAAAAGTGTAAAATGGCCCCTCTGCCATTCTTTACTCCCTATTCCACCTCTTCTATTCTGCTGACCTGCCCTGTTGACTGAATAAGCCTATCCTAAAAGTCTAATTTTATAGTCCTTTGAGAATCTAATCCTGATTTTTATAGATGGCTATGCTGGAAGGACTCTTAGAAACTACTTAGTAAAACTTTTTTCTTTTACTGTAAGGTGAAGGGCCTTGCCCAAGGTTACACAGTAACAGGGTCACCACCAAAACTGGAACTTACTGACTCTTTTCACCACTTTTTTTTTGTTGTTATTCAAAAAAAGAGGTGGCGGGAGAAGCATGCAAACATAAAACCTCAAGCAAGACATTGCTTCTGAAAATTCTCATTGTCTTCTTCTTGCAAGAATGCACTTAAGAGTTTTGTTTTTGAATTGCAAGCTGTCAGAAGGTGAGATGATTTCAAATCAAGGCTAATCAAAGAAACACTGTTTGGGGGTCACAAAGGGGCTTTTTCTGCTCTTAATTTAGGAACTGAAAACTCCCAAGGATATGAAAAGCTTACTTTTTAACCTATTCCTGACCACATTAGTGTTTAAGCTTTTCCTGGACTGCTAGGAACTTTAAGGACTAATAAAGAATGCTATTCAAATCTGAAGTTTACACACACACTCTTGCACACACATGTTCACATTAGCACACACACATGCATGTATACATGCACAAACTGCCAGAAGAATTTGCAAGAGTTAATTAGCAGTCCCCAAATATTTTTTGTTTACTCATTCAGACTATAAAAATGTCCCTAATTTCACAACAAAGATTAGCGAATGAAGCATTAGCTGAATTTCCATAAAACCTTAATACAAACTAGAATGTTTTATCCTGAAGCAAGCCAGAATTGACCATCAGAACAGCAGAATTTGTTGACTTTTCCTATGGGCTTTTCATCAAACTTTGAATTTTAAATCTTTAGAACCAATTATTTCAATTGCAGTACATACCCACTTTTCTTTTTCTTGCCCCAGCAGAAGCCGGCTCTGGTCAAGTAGCCCAGTTAAGTCCCTTGAACTGTGTAGTTGGGGTCGGGGTTGCGGGTGAAGAACAGGGACTCAACTACAAATCAAAATTTAAACCAAAGGTAGAATCAGAGAGGAACAAAACCAGGCCAGGGGTTGACAATGGAATAACCAAGATCAACCTGTCACCAGAGGCAGGAGGGCCCGGGCTGTGCAGACAAGGAGTTAAGACAGTCTCGGCTGCCACTCCCTCCTGTGCGACGTAGCACAGTCTGTGCACTTCACTACCAGGGCTCAGAGGCCTTTTGCACACAGTGTGGCTCCAAGATTTGCCTGCATTTCAATAATCTGTCCATACCTCTGGGTCAGCAGAAACTAGAAAGAAGTTCTGACAGTCAGCCAGGCTTCTCTCCCACATACCCTCTCTCCAGGTTTGTCCTTGTTACCAAGTATTTATCCGAAGGTGTGTACGGCACACACACACATACATGCACACAAAACTGACCAGATATATCCTGAAAAATCTTATTGCCAGACAACCACAATCACCACACACAGCACCCAAAATAACCAACCAAAATAACTGTTAGTTTTGAAGTTCCCAAATTACTACTAACGTGCATGCATTTGATTGAGACAGAATATAAAATTATAGCTGTAAAATTCAATTAATATAAAAGTTAACATTCCTTCACTTATCTTAGATGCTAACATATCCAGCGAATAAAACTTTAGCTAAATCTCTCCTCACCTGAGTTATCCCAGGAGACTTCTGCTGCTGTTACTGCTGTTGCTGCTGCTGCTGCTGCTGCTGCTGCTGCTGCCGCCACTGCTGCTCTTAGCCAGGTAACCCAACTAAGTCTGTTCAGTCAGTGTGGCTGAACAAAGATTCTGGCTTTCTTAACCTGAAAACTATTTGGGCTGTACCAAGCTCTGCTCATAGGGGGAGGTGCCTCTCAGCAACTTCAGGAGCCTTTGCCCCGCCCAGCATTCAGAAACTGATCCTGAGTCATGAGGAAAATCTGGAAG
>NW_026000261.1:4024285-4056753 GCF_001458135.2 Marmota marmota marmota | reverse complement strand
GGAAGGCACCCCTGCCAGATGTGCAGACGGGATGCCCACTCCAAATCCACCCACCAGCAAGTTGGAAAGGCTAGAAAGCCACTTTTGAAAGTTTTTTTGTGTGTGTGTTCCACAGAGAAATAAAACTTTCAGGGAGAGGGTCTGATAGGTTTCTGACTTTTCTGTCCCAAGGTTAACACAGCAGGCATGGGCATTACCCAAGAGAGGACACAGGGAGGAAAATGTTGAAGTGTTGGCAAAGTTCTTGTGAGCTTAGGCTGCAGACATGGCCCTCTTACAAAAATCACATCTATGATAGTGATGAGGACTTCAGCAAGGGAATGGAAATGAAAGAGCAGCTAATGGGATGCAGGGAAGAAAAGGTCACTTTGTGAAAAAGCAGGTAACATTTGGTCAAGGGCGGGGAGAAAGGAGGTGAATGGCATTTGATTCCATGGCAGCCATGAGAAGCCAAATTTCTAACAACAGTGCAACCCAGATTTTACCAAGCAGTGCCATGTGAAAAGCAGAGCAAATAACTGTGTTTACTCTGAAAGGTCAACCAAGAGTCTTTGGTGGGGTGCTCAGACCCTTGTAAAAAATTATGCCACATCCCAGTCAAGGTCCTGCTCCCTTCGTCCTGGGATATTCATTGGGATACAATTCCAGGGATATGATTGTCAAGTTATTTTGTTCATTTCATGTTCACAAATGATGAAGGATCCCATTATCTCATTCACCAGCTTTCCTGACTGGTGTGTTGTTCGCCCTTGAACCTGAAATTAACTTCCACCCCTACCTCTGTACTGACCCTCCTTCTGGTTAGTTGAAGATCTAAGAGATGAAGGATGAAAGGAAGTGGGGGGAGAGAGGGAAGGGGAGAAGGAGAGAGAGAGAGAGAGAGAGCAGGAGAGAGAACAAATGAGCGAGGTAGAGCCTAACAAGGAAAGGAAGTCTGCTCTCCCCGCCCACTGGCCCCATACCAATATTTTTATGAAACAGATCTGAGCATTTTTATAACTCAGGCTCTGAGACCTCCCCCTTGACATTTCGCTACAACTCCCTCTGTGCCTTCTATGCCAAGATGGAAATCAAACTAGAGTTAGGGGGCAATACAAAATGCCAGAGCCCAGGAGAGTTAGGACGTTAAATATTTGTACCCAATTTGTTCAAGAGTGAGAGATTTCTTAAGTAAATATCCCCCATGTGGTAGGATTTGAGTTTAGAAATCAAAGGAGGATGGTTTGCCTGGGCTCACATTTAGCCATATTTTGAACCTCCATAATTGTTTTTTTTTAAAGAAAGTAGGAAATCATAGAACCTGAAAATTGAAAGGAAATTTGGAGGTCATATGTACACTCCCACTAAGTGCAGAAATATCCTCCAAATAATATGGAAAACTCACCCTCCTAAAGCAGTTTATTCCATATTTGGACATTCACTAATTGTTAAAAACATTTTCCTTGGATTGAGCAAAAATTAGCTTCACACAAATTTTCTAATTCCTTTTTCATGTGGCAGCCCTTTAGGATATCTATTATGTCACCCCAAGTCATCTATTCTCTGGCATAAACATCCACAGTTCTTTTAAACCATGCCTCATAGAATATGGTTTCCAGATCTTTTGCCACTCTGGTTGTCTTTTGAGCATAAACCTGCTAGTGTGTAGCTTGTAGCTTAATTAAAACCCTCTGTAGTTTCTTGCATGAACTACTATTGTGTGCCTTATTCTGTTTGCACAATTGACTTTAAACTTGGGTGCTGGATTTTGTATTCAAAAACCATTGCCTTGTTTATTTCAACCTATTCCTTTACTCCCTTTCCCAACATTTTCTTTTTCATTATTGCATCACTGAAGAGTCTTTTTAGACATTTTTCCTACAACATTCCCTAAACACTATAATAATAGAGATATACTGTGTATGTGTTTATGTGCTGCAAGTATATCTGTCTTCTATATATAAAAATAAAAGATAATTGTTTACTCCTCGAGAACCAATTTTTGCCCTTAGAGGCAATATTGCCCCAACTGAGAGTGCATATCCTATACCACTAAGTTTTTATCTGCATATTTGATCAGCCAGAGTAATAGATGTTTTGAATAAGATAGGGTCCAGGACAGAATATTGCAGTGTAACCTTAGAGTTCTCTCCTTATTAACAGTCGCTTTTAATACTGTTGCTAAAATTGAAGCAATCCATGAAACTTCTGCTACTATCCAGCTCTTATTTTCCCATCATCTCTACCAAGATATATATAAGACTCTTTCAGATGTCTTACTGAAATCCAGATACATTATGCTGTGGTATTCCTGTCATCTCCCCTTCTAGATACCCTTTCAAAAAGGAAATGGGCTTAGTTAGGCATGACTTGCTTTTACTGAGTTCATGCTTACCCCTAGTGATTTCCGCTCCCTTTCTAAAGCCTCACAAATTACCTGCTTAATAGTGCATTCTGTACTTTTGCCAAGGATCAACACTGTGCTCGCTGGTCTTCAGTTTCCAAGATCTACATTTTTCACACACCCCCAATACCACCACTCACCTTCACTAGGATTTTATTATTTGTCTTCCTCTTTCCATCTCTCAGCTCTTCTCTTTGTTATAATTTCTCAAAGTTTAACAAGATTGGCACTACGATCACATCTGCACATTCTCTCAGTAGCCTCGGATGTAATTTGTCTGGGTCTGGAAACTTGAACTCATTGAAGGTAGTTAAGTACTCCCTTATTATCTCCTCATCTATCTTGAGCTTTAATTCTCTTTCCAGTTCAAAGATCATGCTCTTTGAGGGAGAGGTTAAGTAACTTGCCCACAGTCACACACCTAGTAAATTGGCAGAGCTGGGATTTAAATCCCACCCTGTCTGCCTCTGAAGTCTGCCTCTTAACCAGAATGCTGTGTAGCTTTCCAGTAACAAGTGAGTGGTATGGCCTATGAGTGCTATATGAATTCCAAAGTCAGAGAGAGATCATCTAACAAGAGTTTTCAAGGCAGGTTTCATCAAAGAGGTAAACTTTCAGCTGAATCTTGAAGAATGAATAGATCAAAGGAAAAAAGGAAGTGATGTGTGAATATGTTGGTAGCGATGATGGAGGAGACTGAGATGGCATCCCAAGTGGGGGAAGTAAGAAAAATAATAAAGCACCTTGGGTATGCTTCAGACTCTACTTGGTTGATCATTATGAACACAGGGGCCACAAATGGTCAAGAGAGAACCAGAGTGTTCCAACCTTTCCTTAAGAACTAGTCATTCAAGCTCTGCTGCTTACTAGTTAAACACCCTAGGGCAAGGCACAGTTCTCCTGATCCTTGGTTTCCTGCTCTATAACATAGGAATAATAATGGGCCTATTTTGGAGGGTTTTTGTGAGGATTAAATGAGCTAGTTAATATGTGTAAAGTACCTAGAAGAGTGTCTGGCCTATAATTAAGGTTCAACAAATGTTACTTGCTGTCATTATTACTATAATTCATTTATTCATTCAACAAGCATTTACTGAGTTCTGATTATGTGTTATAGACTATGCTAGGTGCTGAGGATATAATGGTGAACAACAAGAACCATGAATCTCAGCTCTCAATAAATTAAAGATCAGCCATTAATTAATTTTGTGGAAGTTTTCAGTTTTCACTGTTCATTATTCCATTATCTGGATAAAGTGGTACATTTTAATTATCTTAAACCAACCTCTTTCAAAGTTTGTGGGAATAGTAATAGAGGTTTTTCACCCAATAGCCTAGGGATTGGGGAACAAGTTAATGGCTTCTTTCTCCATTATTTTCATCTCATTATTTTCTTTCTCATTAATTTCATCTCAGACTTCACTTGAGTCTTGGGTTCTGCCCCTTTGCCTTTTCCAGCTTTATGCCTAGCTCAATCAATTCCCTATCTTAGGCATTTTCCATCTCTAGGTTATAAAATAGAATTCCCTATGTTGGAAAGGGGATTCCAGCTGCACCTGGTGTGCTAATGGTGGTGGTGGGAGGTGTATACTAGTGTAGTATGGCTCAGTAGTGTAGGGTAGTGTAGGGTAGTACCATTTGGCTTTGGCTAGCTAGCCACAGTCCCTGGCTTTTTTGAGTTTACAATCCCTCAAGGCCAGTAAAAGTGTAAACAGAAGCCACAAAGAGGATGGATTGTCAGCTTCCAAACCAAGTAGTCATGGGCCAGCATAGGGTGGAGTTCAATTAATATTTGAAAGGGGATAAATTGGATGTCTTTCCCTTTGGCCTGGTTAACACAAAAATATGCTTCACTGGGCCATCATCGTGAGCTCCACATCCTTTAATCAAGGGAAGCATTTGTTTGCCTTGTCATCGAAAGGGCTCTAGTTTCTCAGTATTAATCAAACAAAACCTCTGTCTCTAGTAATGGAAACAAATGGTTACAGTGGTGGATAATCTCTGACTATATCATATTCATACTGCTCTGTTGGGTCATTAGGAGCCTTTCTCCACCAAGTGATTGGTTTCTGCATTACTTGGTCTGGCTGGTCTTTTTGCTCAATTTCTTTCTTAGGGCTAGACAAATTTTTCAGGAAATTAACCACCACTGGGCTGGTGTTAAGCCATGAAACTTGGGGCTGGGAAAGGTTGCATAGGGGTGACACTTTAGATATAGATATCATCTAAGTCTTAGGTATAAATTATAATCAAGGAAGGGTCAGCCACAGAGAATTGAGCAGGGAATGGGCAAAGTCAGAAGTTGAGGCAAAAAGGCAAAAATTAGTGTGATCCAGAACTCACAGATCACAAAGCAATGTGCAAGATGGGATGGAGCCAAATAACTAAAAGGAAAAGTGAAAGACAAAGCCAAACATCATGTACTTCATGATAAGTGAGTGTTCGAAGGCTGGCATGATTGAACCCTGCCTCTATCTTTTATCCAAGTTGTCCCCCAACTATGACCTTTTTTTTCTCACCTTTCTATCTACACAGATCTTGCTTGTTTTTTGATTCTGCAATCTTATTAACTCTGCAAAGTCTTCTTCCTCTCTCACTGATCCAACCTCTTTGAATAATCATCTCACTTTGAGTCAGTATCACTCAGGGGTCTGGTTAATTATTCTTCCATGTAGCGTGCACATACTTTAATTTCTTCAGTCTACAAATTCCTGGAGGATAGCATCTTTGGCTTTTGCACTTCTACAGTCTTCACAGTATGAAGTACAGGGACAGGAACCAGTAGGTATGCAATAAATACTTGGCAATGAACTCCAGAGATATTCAGAAGGAAAGTCAGTAGCAACAAAGCAAGAAAAGTGAATCACACATTCATATTCATTCTCTCTCTCTCTCTCTCTCTCTCTCTCTCTCTCTCTGAAAAAATCAAGTAAAATCATCTTCTGGTATTTAAAAACTTAGAAATGGGAAGGTCTGGGAGGAATTATAGTATCTCTTTGCCAGAGCTGCATGTGCATAAAGAGTCCTTTGAGAGCTGGGAACACTGATAGAATTGGAAAACATGGGAGGAGGCAGCCTTGAATTGTCATTAAATCTGAAGGTGATATAAAGGTAGGGAAGGGGCTACAAACAAACAGAATTATAAAATAAAAATTCCAACATAGGGAAAGGACTCCTTTTCAATCCCAGAAAAATGTCATTTATCTGGCCTCCTCTAATTTGGGATTTTTGAAAAATTGGACTAAGGGAGGCTATTGCTTGATATAAAAGGATCTTGGAAGAAAAGAGTTGCTAAACTAATTAAGCATCCTCCATGTTGGCAGAGGGAGCAGGGGGATGGAGAGAGGTCTTGTTTGACTCAGTTAAAATAAATTTTCCCAGTTCCCTCCTAGAGCTCTTTAGAAGCCTCATTAAGCTAATTATAAGTCCTGTTGTATTCTTGTCCTATTTTCTCTTGTTGTAAATACTTAGGAGTATTAAAACTGCATTTTAAAAAAAACCTACAATTCTGACTTTTCAGTTTCTTAGACTCGTCTCTCCTCTTCAATTGGAGCCAAGAATGAAAGGACTATAGTATGAAAATCCCCAAAGTACTGGGAACCATAATATGCTATCTCATTTAATCATCACAAAAACAACTCTGTGGCAGAGGTATTGTTCTTCCTGGAGGGAACATGTGTGACAGGGGTTGTTAAGTAACAAGCCTCTGACCACAAAGGAAGGAAATAGTGGAGCCCCACTTCTAAAAAAAATAATTATTCCAACTCCAAAGCTCTCCTGCTTTTCTTTGGAGCAGGTTGCCTATTAATTGAAAATAAGCATTGACTAATAGAGTATTCAAAAACTATTTAAATAAATCTTGTTTTATTAAGCATTTAAGTGGCTGTGAATTCATGAGAACACATGTTCAAAAATGGAGGTGATATTTGTAATAACCCCTAACTGGAAACAGCCCAGATGTTCTTGTTTTAGAAACCAAGACTATATTAGTGTTTGCCAAGGGTTGAGAGTGAGGGTTGCAGGAGGGAGGTGGGTGTGGTTATAAAAAGGAAAGCAATACCATGATGGATCCTTGATATGATAGCACTGTTGAATATCTTGGATCTGTGACAATGAATACATGAACCTAATGTGATAAAATTGTACAAAAATAAATACACACAGATAACTATAAGTAAAGAGAAATCTGAATACGATGGGTGAATTATATCAAAGTCAATATCCTATTTGTGATGGTGTACTAGAATTTTGCAAAATGTTACCACTGGGGAAAGCTAAGACAAGAATAAAGCAGGATCTCTGTACTATTTTTTACAATTTGGTGTGCATACATAATTACCTTAAAATTTTCAAAACTAAGAGATGATATGTAGTGAGAAGGTTTATCTATAATTCAAATGTATTCTCTCTAATCCAATGGGCATATTTTCCAAAAGATGAAGTTACAATGGTCTGGTATTTTTGAGCAGTCTAGCTAAGCCTTGGAGGGAATGTGAGCTGACTGAGTGCAAGGAAATGGGAGTGTGGTGTGAAATTCAAAGGAGAGTTCATGCTTTGGGGCGTTTCCTTCAAGGCTGTAACTTTGCTTGTTCCTCTGCTCTTTGCTGGGAGAATGAACTCTATTCCAGAGACCTGGCCACAATAGACCTCAGCCAGAACTAGTTAAATAATTTGCTGGGCCCAGTGTAAAACGAAAGTGTGGGGCCTCTTGTCCAAAATGTATTAGGAATTTCATGACAGCAACTACAGAACATTAAAATAGGCGGGAGGCCCCTCTAAGCACAGAGTCCTGTGTGACTACACATGTCCTGGCCCCAGTTAATATTTATGATAAATCCCCACAGCTGCAACATCTAGAGAAAGCAGAACATCACCTCCTTCCCAGCCCCTCCCTACTGGATTGACTGAGATGGTTGAGGGCCAAGTGGCCCTTTGGGACCCATTCACTGTGCAGCGATGATGATGGGTACGTCAAAAATCCCTGCTGACTGATGGAATGGACTGCTGCCACATAGACCAGATATAGAATAAGAGAGGGAAGAGCCCAGAAGCAGAAGGCAAGCTGGAAAAATCTGGTGCCCGTTGGCAAAAGGGAGGCTGGTGAGAAGTAGCTCAGGCTAAATGTGTTGCCATACATAGAGCACTAAACTACAGTCCTGAGGCCTGGACTCATATGCCAACTTTCCCATTCTTGTGCTAATTAATTCATCTCTATTGTGTCAGTTTCTTCTTCTATAAGATAGAGATAATAACAATAGTACTTTTCTCATTGGATTGTTTGAGAATCACATAGAATCATGGATATGAAAGTACTGTGGAAACTCTCATGGTGGGTAGAAATGTAAGACATCTCAGAATAGCAGCCAGTCTGATTTTTATACATGTACCCCTAAGCCTTTCCCAGCAGGTGATGGCTGGCCTGATCTGATGTCTGAAAGAAGGTAAGAATAAAATGCATGAGCCAGACTTCCAGTTCTGAACAAGAGAGAGTAGTACCACTCTCCACCCCTGAGCCCAGGTCCACCTTTTTTTGTGTGTGTGTGTGGTGCTGGAGATTGAACCCAGGGTCTCATGCATGCTAAGCAAGTGCACTACCACTGAACTGCATTCTGCAGCCTCCAGGTCCTCCTTCTTAAAACTAAAAATGCTGGGCAAAACACAACAAAGAAACATAGGAAGATTGGAAGTTTGGAAGAAGGCAGACAGTCTAAGAATCAGAAATAACACACCTTTGAATTCTCTGGGGCTTCCCCCACCCCATATATCTCAGACAGGATGTTGTAGAAACCTCCAACCTGGAACTTCCAGCAAGCACAGTCAAAATGTTCCAAGGAAGGCCTGTTCCCTTTAGTCACATAGCTGGGAAAAAGAGTAACTTAACAATGGAAAATCTTTTTTTGGCAATACTTACCCTATTGCAACTAAACATCAATGGAACAAATGTAAACCACTCCTCTAGGTTGTCAGTAGGGCTAAGTGGGGAGTTGATCTTTATGCCTTGCCTGGTAGAAACAAATGATGCTTTAATTCCCCCATCAAAATAGTGTTAGTCCAGCAGTAAGCTGAGTCCTCACCCCCAATAGCAGCAAAAAGACTGAACAAGGTGATACAGTGCTAATTGACTTCAGCATGCAATTACTAATTATCTTGAAACAAATTGAAAAGTGAAAAATCTCAGCAAAGAAATAGAAAATGTTAAAAAAAGGGAAATTACAAAGTTGAAATACACAATAACTGAGATAACAGAAGACAGAATCAGTGAACTTGAGAACAGATCAATGAAATGTATCCAACATAAAAAGAAACCCAAGAACTTAAACATTAAAAAGAGAACAGGGACTCAGATACCTGTGGGACAATAACAAAAGCACTAACACTTGTACCATTGAAGTTCTGGAAGGAAAAATTAAAGAGTACAAAAATATATTTGAAGAAAATCTAGCTTAAAACACCATCAAATTTGTCAAGATATAAACCTACAAATTCAAGAAGCCGAGTAAATCTCAAATAGAATAAACTCAAAGAAATCCATGCCAGGGCCTGGGGTTGGAGCTCAGTGGTAGAGTGCTTGCCTAGCATGTGTGAGACAGTGGCTTTGATTCTCAGCACTGCATATAAATAAATAAAGGCCCATCAACAACTTAAAAAATATATAAGAGGGCTGGGGTTGTGGCTCAGCAATAGAGTACTCACCTCACATGTGCAAGGTCCTAGGTTAGATCCTCAGCACCACATAAAGATAAATAATAACATAAAGTTATTAAAAAAAAGAAATCCATGCTACCAGTCTCTAGCTTCTGCATCTTAATAGCTCACTTCAAGCCCTGACTTCCTCTGTCCTCTATCCCTAGGCCCAACCATCAAGTCTACAATTTACTCATTCAATGAACATTTATGAACACCTAACATTTGCCAACTATTCATCCAGCTGCTGGGGACAGGACAAGGAAAAAGAAAGAATCTCTGTCCTCATATAGCATTATATTCTAATAGGTGGAGACAGAGATAACAGGGAATGTGTGTTGGGGGAAAAGAGGAACTAAATAGAGGAGTATCTACTCAGATATATAATTTTCCCAGAAAAGGATCTTGCATCAGTCAGCTTTTCATTCATTTATTATTCATTAAGCTCCCAATTACTCATGATGCCTAAGGACCTTGGTGGGTCTTAGAGCTAGAGACAGTTTCTGCCCTCAAGAATCATATAACGTTCTTGTAGGACATGTTTCTCAACCTCAATACAATTGACATATCATAAAGGACTAGATAACTCTGTTGTAGGGGGCTGTTCTATGCTTGTTCAATGTTTAGCAATATCCCTGGCCCCTGCCAACTAGAAGATATTAGCATTATCCAAGTCATGACGACCCAAAATTTCCACACATATGACCAGATGCAATGGGTGGCAAAACACCCCCAGTTGAGAACCACGGTTTTAGAGTGAACTGACGAGTTGATGAATAATTGCTATAGAATGTGATAACTGCTTTGATAGAGGAACCTCTTTGGATTTTCTATTATTTCCAAGCACTTCAGAGGTAACCTCACTTCACCCTCAGCCTTATTTTCTACTGTGTGACCAAAGCCTACACTGTATTACATAGCTTTAAAAAAATTAGATGTTGATGGATATTTATTTATTTATTTATTTTATGTGGTGCTGAGAACCGAGTCCAGTGCCTTACACATGCCAGGCAAGTGCTCTACCACTTAGTCACCCAGCCCATATTACATAGCTTTTAATCATCCCAGAACATGGCATGACTTTTCCTTTCCTTGGGCTTTTCCACATGCCCTTTGCTACATATTGAATATCTTCCCCTGGCCAGCTACCTCAAATGGCATAACAGTCCTTTCAAATCTTTGAGGTGTTTTTCTCATTTTGAGGATGGGGGTCTATGTCAAGTTCATCTCCATAGCTCCAGTACCTAGCATAGAGCTTGTTTTTCAAAGGAATTCAAGAATACAAAAAAAGAGAGACATGATTACCCTAGCTCTCAGATTTCTTCCATTCTGCTTGGGGTAAACAAGACAAAGAGAAATGAAACATTTCCATTTTGTACAACTGTTTATAGTATAATCAAGTATCAATATGTGTGGGATACATTAAAAATGATAGGGCATGGGTATAGGATTCATAAGATGAGGATATTGAATTAGGCCTGTAAGTTTCAGCCTGGATTTGGTAAGATGAGTGACAAGAAGAAGTAGATAAGGAATGGTTGTGAGAAAAAATAGTGGCACACAGTAGACTTACCAGGCAATGACAAAACCAAAGCCCAGAGACTGCAGACCTGATAATTGCTTTAAAGTACACAGGAGGTCTGCTCCCACCCTGAGGTTAGGCTAAATCTTGGATCATTTAAGTAAAGAACAAAGGAAAAGGGTTACAAGAGTGATGGGCAGTTTGGACTGCTGGAAAGCACTTGAAGGGACAGGTTCAGAGAAAGAACATAGGCACAGTTCTCCAAAGGAACTGATGTTCCACATACAGCAAGTAAGCGCTTCCTTAGCACTTCTGATTCATCTCCCTTTGATCAAGCACTTATCATGTGCAATACACTTCTTGCATATTGTCTTGCCTAGTCTTCATTCTATAAAATAGATCTCTCAGAAGCAGAGCTGAGATTCAAATTCAAGTTTTCTCATGGCAAGGCCTGGCCAATTTCATTGTGCCATGGTGCAATGATTAGCTGGAACAAAGTTTGGGGTATCAAGACATTCTTACACTAATTTCCTTTCTTCCTTCCTTCCTTCCTTCCTTCCTTCCTTCCTTCCATTTTTCACTCTCCAGAAGCTTCAAATCCTGAGATACCCCATCCAGAAAAGCATGGACACCCACAGGGATAGGGCATCCACAAACACTTCTAAGATAAGTGTGACAATTTAACCAGACTTTATAAGTCTCCTCTTAAGGGTTGCAAGGGAAACTTCTTTGTGGAATGGGTGACACTTGAGCTAAGCCTGGAAGGATAATAAGGTTTTGAGAGAAAGTAAGCATTTGAGGCATGGGGAAAAGAGATCTTTAGAGTTGAAGGTCTTGCATTAGATGGAAACGGGATGTGTGTTGGTATGGGTCCTACAGAAGAAGAGTAAGGAGGATGGGTGGGATCTGACTTCAGAGTCATGTTGGCAAATAATGGAATATCAGACTGGGTAGAGCCTAAATCTGGAGTTAAGAGTTTACATGAATTCTACAAACTGGTATGTGGAGACACAGGAGCCTGCCTAGCCAAATATAGCCATAAAGACAGTCATGGATTAGTTGACTGGGCAGCTGGGAAGGCTGCCACTGAGGGTGGATAATATAATTGAAACTTCTTTCTTGTCAAGTTCCTCTGGAATGGAAATGGCAAGTAAGGGTCCACTTATCATGAAACTGTGTACCTTGGGTACTTCACCTCCACATTTTGCTCTCTCATCTCCTTGGATTTCACTACCTCCATTATGCCCTTTGGCACATAGTCCTCACCTTTTGTCACTGGGAATCTCACACAGTACCACATTTCCTAAGAAATATCTTTTTGTCTCACAATTAATCCTCTTTCCTTGTTCTATCCAAATCCTACCATTTTCACTTATGTTCCTGAGCACAAACATGATAAAGTCACAGTAGATGTTAATAGTTGGTAATGTCTTAATAATATTGAAATATGAATGGGAGCCTTCAATGCCTTTGCTAGAAACAGAGGCAGTCATGGGACTTTAGCTTAGAGATGGGGGGATGGGGATGGGGTGAAGATGGGGGTAAGGGTGGAAATTTGAGAAGAGGGCCTTTTGGTGACCTTTGCATAAGAGTAGTCTTACTTATTTCATAAATATTTGAAAAGAGACCCCCCCATTCTCTTTCGACTCCCTCATGTTCTGCCCACCTTGTTCTTGCCCTGCAGGAGCCTTCCAGAAATAACTGTATTAATTAAACAGCACTTAGATATAGAAAAAATGCTCAATTTGGTTTGGGGATAGAAACTTTTCCTGAGTTGTCAAGGACCCCACAGAATTGAAGCTGCTGCTGTTGGAGCTCATGTTCACAGCTCCCTTGGACACTAAAATTAACAGATGGGACACTTCAATCCAGGGCACAGTTGTCAAAAAACCACAGTTTAAATCAGTCACAGACAACTGTTTCATTCCCCACACTTGCCTGGGTGTAACAACTGCAGGAATGCCTCTGCTTAAATTACACCCAGTGACACCACAGGGAGAGACATGTCTAGGCTGCACTCATTTTCTGTCCTTTCTGAGCTTCTTTTAGAGCAAGGGTCAGCAATCTTTCCAAAATGGGGTGCCAGGGTTCTGACCCATGTTCTTTTATCAGATGAATGTGTGTGGGTTTATGTATGCAAACAATGGCAAGGTTGAGGGTGATGAGATGTGGGAGAGAGGGGAGTTATTCTGAGTCTCAAAGAAGGGGATGTGGTGGGTAACTATTAGCCAAAAACAGAAGGGGACTCAGTGACAACTCACAAAAATAAATGGTGAGGAATAAGTTATATCTGTGTCCCTTGACCTGTGTGCCTGTAATAACTGAGTGTTCAGCCTCAGGGTACCAGCTCTTTGAAAATGGAATCTATCCATTACTTTGTTCATTCAGGCATTGGTTGAGTGACCACATTGTGCTAGGCACTGGAAACAGTTAATTGATTATGACTCTCTTTCCTAAGAAGCTCACAGTCTAACTTCTAGAAAATTCTGAGCAATTGAACTATTCATCAAGTCTAGAAGTTAACGTCATTCATTCTATTGGCATTTGCTGATGCTGGGTACTGCACTGCACTGGTCGTTGGTATGCAGACATACAGAAAATAATTGGACAAGGTCCTTGCCCCCAGGGGCTTCCTGTATAGTAGCATAGGCAGACACACAGATATGTCCATCCATTTGTATTCAGAGTGGTAAGGAGTGCTTGGATTAGATGAGCCTCTATGATACCTTCTGACTTAAGATCCATGATCTAGAAGGAGAATGCATTAGATCTGGGAAGCATCAGGTCTGGGGGGAGGCAGATCCATATATCTGGGACTTGATCTGTTGCAATATCAGGTACCTAATGGGTGCTTGATAAACAAGTATTATTTTTATTTTAGAAACAATCTCTTTCATCATTCCCTTTACATGGAAAAGCAATCTCAACCTAGGGAAAAGTTAGTGAATTAAAGCAGGTCTTACTGAACAGATTTTGTTCTATTTGTGGTTTGTGGACTTTGGAGCTTCTTAAACTGATGGTCATCCTATCAATGCTTCACTGCTTTGTACTGGCAGTTCTCAGTCTGGGGCCTCTGAAGGTAGTAACTGGTGTCATTAAACTATTTTTCAATGTTAAAAAAGCCTAATAGCAATTGTGAACTCAGCCAAGACAAAGCCACAGAGAACTAAGCACAATATCATATTTCTTTACTTTTGACTGAAATTATATTAGTTTGGTGTGGTTATCTCATGTGGATTAGAAGCTCTGAATGAGTAAAAAATTGGGGAAATGAATTATTCCATAATAAATGTAGCTTTGCTAGATACAAATCTTTCCAAACGTGGGGCCCACAGGGGGAAAAATAATAAAAGGGATCCTTGGTGGTAAAAGGTTGGAAATCACTGGCCTCCACGTCTGGATGCCAAAGTTTGGCTGCAGATTCAAAGCCTGTGACCACGGAATCCTGGGATTATTGGCATCTGACACCCCTGATGTGGTTCCTGTTGGAAAAGCAAACATGCTCCCTGCCCAGCTTTCTAAAGTGTTATACATTAACCTGCTTACAAAGCGCCATTCACGGGTGGACAGGTTTTTTTTGGATTGCGGTTTACTGTGTTTTTGTGCCTGCAGTGAAAGAATATTTCAGAGGAAGCACAGGCTTGCCTGAAATCTACAAAGTTATGCCATTGCCGGACAAGCAGAGAGCTCCTTATAACTTACAGAGCTGGAACAAGCTGTCCACACCTTTCTCCTTCTCCTTGATAGCCCTCGTCCAGTACCTCTGAGAACATACATTCCATGAACACATGCAAAATTGACTAAGACTATCCACTGGGCTAAGGAGGGAGGACTCCTCAGACTGGGGAGAGAGAAAGGGGTCTTCATGGAGCCTGGTCAGAGAGAATCCTTCCCATTCTTCCCATTGCCTAAAAAAGTTTTCTGGTGGAGGCTTAGGAGGAGTGCTCTGGAAAACTTGGGGTTGGGGGAGCTAAGATTTTCTGGAGAGAGAAGGAACTCCCATGAACATTGATCCCAACCACATTTTTTAAAAAGACTTTTGAAGATATAATTGTGATCAAATGCATGTAGCACAAAATTTACTATCTTAACCATCTTTAAGTTTACAGTTCAGCAGTGTGAAATATGTTCACATATTTTAGATCTCCAGAACCTTATTATCTTGTCTAATTCAAACTCTAAATCATTCAGCAATTCTTCATTTCTCCCTTCCCTTGGTTCCCAGTAATTACCATTTTACTTTCTCTTTCTGTGAATTTAATTACAGCAAATACTTCATATATGTGGAATTATTAAGTATTTAAATTTTTGTGATGGGTTTGTTTCACTTAGTATAATGTCCTTAAGGTTCATCCATGTGTCAAAATTCCTTCTCTTATTAAGGCGGCTACATAATAGTCCATTGTACTTATGTATCACATTTTGTTTATCCATTCATCTGTTGATGGTGATGGGTTGCTTCTACCTCATGGCTATTGTGAATGCAAAGAACACAGTTGTGAAAATATATCCTTGAAATCCCACTTTCATTTTTTATATATACTCAGAAGTAGGTATATGATAACTCTATTTTCAATTTTTTTTCCAGAAACCATTATATTGTTTTCCATAATGGCTTCACCATTTTATTTATATTCTTGCCACCAGTGCACAAAAGTTTTAATGTCTCTATATGCTTGCAACACTTGTTTTATTTTAATGATAAACTTCTTTATGGGAGTGAGGTGATATCTCATTGTGATTTTTATTTGTATTTCCTTAATGATTACTGCTGTTGAGCATCTTTACCTATACTTAGTGGACATTTGTATACCTTTGCCTATTCAAGTAATTTGCCCATTTTAAATCAAGTTATTCATTTTCTTGCTGTTGGGTTATAGCAATTCTTTATGTATTCCAGATAGTAATCCTTTATAAAATATATATTTTCTCAGTATTTTCTGCCATTCTACAAGTTTTGTTTCCAGTTTGTTGATTATGTCCTTTGATGCTCCAGCTCACATTTTAAAACAAATTTTAATTGAAAAACACAAATCATATATTTATGGTATACAGTATGAGGTTTTGAAATATGTATACATCATGGAGTAGTTAAGTCAAGCTAATTAATTCATGAGTCATCTCTGCTTATCATTTTTTTGGGTGAGAACACCAGAACAGTCCACATTTTTAAAATAAGCAAAATTTATTAAAATGGAAAAAAGAGCACATCAAGAATGATGCCCAGGGCCAGGCATGGTGGTGCATGCTTGTAATCCCAGTGGCTCAGGAGGCTGAGGCAGGAGGATCACAAATTCAAAGCCAGCCTCAGCAATTTAGTGAGGCCCTGAGCAACTTAGCAAGACCCTGTCTCAAAAATAAATAAAATAAAATAAAATAAAATAAAAACCATAAAACAAAAAGGCTGGAGATGTGGCTCAGTGGTCAAGTGTTCCTGGGTTCAATCACCAGTACTAAAAAAAAAAAAAAAGAATGATTGATGCCAGATTAAATGATTTCTCCAAGTCCTTGGAGACTCATGTTCTTGAGTTCCTTCCTGCTGATGCCTTGAGACACTTCTTTGTTTTTGTCTTTAATCAATCAGCACCAGGCTTGTTCTTGTGATAAAGGGCCCTATTCTTAGTACCATCCATCTACCTTTAACACCCACAACTTCCTTGTTGCTTTGACCATGCTTGTGTGATCTACCTTTTCAGATCTGGAAACCTCAAATCTACTTGTAAATTCTTTGCCATTCTAGGTACAGAAGATGGTAAATCCACAGCATTAGGACTTTGTATTAAGCCACTTTAAAAAATTCTTTTTAGATACACATGAAAGTGGAGTGTATTTTGGCCTATTATAATATATGGAGTGTAATTTATTCTTGTGGTTGTACATGCTGTGGAGTTTCATTGGTTGTGTATTCATATATTCTTTTTTTTTTTAGTTGTCTATAGACCTTTATTTTATTTACTTGTATGTGGTGCTGAGAATAGAACCCAGGGCCTCACACATACTAGGCAAGTGCTCCACCACTAAGCCACAACCCCAGCCCCAGGAAAGCCATTTTAAATACAAACTTTTATAAAGAGGCAAGTCAGTTTAATGGAAAGATTGCCAGGCTATCATTTTCTGGCTGTGTGATTACTTCCAGGTCACTTCACCTCTCTGGGCCCTAGTTTCCTATCTTCAACCACTCTGCTGTAGTTTGTTAATGGTTATTCTGGTAAAGTATGTTGGGTGTTGAGCACAGTGCCTGTCACACAATGGGGGAGATTCAGCAATTTGTAGTTCCTCCTACTGGGCTTGGACTTTCAGTCAGGATGAAGCATAGGCAGCCAAAGCATGTTATACTCAGAAACAGCACAACAATGGAGGTGGTGGGAGGGACAGGAAAAGTGAAAGCCTGCCACTGCCCAGCAGGAGGCCCAAAATATCCCAGTGGCCCTCAGTTCTTCCTAGCCCAGAGTTCTTCCTATTCTCTGACTCACTTCCCTCTGCCAGAGATAAACTTTTTCTTCCTCATCCTCCTACAGATTTAATCCTTCACCAAGCACTGTTGATGCCACCTCCTGAAAGTCTCTTGAGCTTATAACCTTCTTCCCATCTATATCACCACAACCCTTGTCCATGCTTCATTAATTTCTCACCTGGTTCATGACATCAGCCCCCAATTCACACCTTGTCTGTGGCTCTTGGGTTTCCTGTGGCTCTGTCTTCACATGGCAATAGGAAGAGTGGCCTATCTACAACTTTTATCAGCTCATCTCACTCTTCTGCTTCAAGCTTGTTTTCCCCCTTTTGGTACTGGGGATTGAATTCAGGGGTGCTTAACCTCTGAGCCAGGACCCCAGCTCTTTTATTATTATTTTTTTAAATTTTGAGACAGGGTCTCAGTAAGTTGCTTAGCACCTTGCTAAGTTGCTGAGGCTGACTTTGAATGCATGGTTCAATCCTCCTGCCTCAGCCTCCCAAACCTTTAGGGTTACAAGCGTGCACCACTATGCCTAGCTGCTTCAAACTCTTTAATGACCCCTGGTGCTGTTCAGAGGGAAATTCAAATTTCTTAATTGTGCCTTATAGGCCCCACGTGGTCTGGCCTCTGGCTGCCTCTCCAACATCACTTTTCACCTTCCCTCTATCACACTCCACACTTGAGCCACATTTTTTAGTTGCTCAAGAGCATAGCACTTTTTTTCAGGCCCTTCAAATGTTGTTTTCCCCTCACCTACAACATTCTTCCTCCCTCCAGCTAACTTTAGACCTCAGTTAAGATGTTACTTCCTCTGGGAGGGCTGTCCCAATGTCTCTGAGAATGAATTAGGTGATTCCTCTGCATATGCTTCCTCACATCCTAGCACTGGACATGCTGTGTCATAATTACCATCTACTTTAGCTAGACTTGGAGCTCTGGGAGGTGAGGGGACATGTTTACTTACTCCTGAGAGTCTACTACAGTACCTGGCACAGAGTGTGTTGCATATCTGTCAAGTGCATGAATCCTGGTTAACCTTTCCTTTTACTCACTCCCCTGCACTCCACAGCTAAGGCTCCCCTACCTCACTGGAGGCCTTTCTGATCTGCAGACATATTGGGCCTGGATCATACTTCTTTGTCTTTGTCTTTCTGGCTGAAATGCCCTTGTTCTCCCCCTTTTTCTAACAAACTCCAACTTGTTGTTTAAGCCTCAGCTCAAGTTTCACCTCCTCAGAGAAGTCTGTGCTTGAAGGGGACCATTAAAATAAGGATTTATTCTAGGCAGGGTAATTCTTAGCTCATTCTTCATCATTAATACTTTATTATACTAACTCCAATATGTAGCAGCCTTCATCACCCCATTCCACCAGTTACACTGCCCCTCCTCTGTACCCTCAGCTCCTTGTAGCACCTCTGTCATAGCACTTCCACAAGGTTTTGGGGGATGGGTTTCTGTTTGTTTAGTTTAGATTCCACCCCACCCCATCCTGCCCTCCATGTTGTAGGAGGACATTCTATGACCTTAACTCCTCCCCCAGCCCCTGGCTTCTTGTAAGGGGACCTTGACTCATTTCTTCAATTAAAACGAAACATAAATTCTGTCCTTCCCCCACTCTTTGTCTTTCCCTGCCAGTATGCCCACTCATTACTGAGACAAGCCAGAGCTGCTTCCCTTTCAGGAAGCATCATTTTTCCAATTAGCCTTTGATTGGAAATAGTGCCATTGCAGCTGGGCTGCTTTAAGTGTTTGCTGATGGTTGGCAACCTGGTCATATGGAAAGAGTGCTGAACCAGGACTCAGGAGTCCCCAGTACTAACCATCTCTGCCTTTATCCAAATGTTGGAACATGGTGACTCCCTTCCATCCCTGGGACTCAGTTTCTTCCTTTTGAACCATGAGAGGTTTGAATTTAGTCTTTTGCTGCTTCAAGTGTGGCCTAAGCATGGAGCGGGGGTGGGTAGCTTGTGAGAAATGCAGTCTGGGTCCCAAATTAAATCTCTGAAATCAGACTCTATTTTAACAAGTTCCCCAGGTGATACTGTCCACAGCAAAGTTTGGGAAGTACTGTAAACTTCCCAGAGGAAATGATCACTGAGGCTCTTGTTCAACATACAGCTTTCCAGGTTGTTGTCCTGGAGACTCTAATGAAGTGAGACTAAGGTGGAGTCCCGGAATTAGTATTTGTAACAAGTACTTCATGTGACTCATATCTGTGAAGTTTGGAAAACATTGGATAAGTGGTTTATGAAAGTCTTTCTGCCTTTTACATTCTGCAATTCTATATGTACTGGTTCATTTCTGAGAGTAGTAAATAGTGGTACCTAATTCAGAACTCTGGGACTTATCCCTCTCTCAGCTAGGGGAAGCATTTGCAGAATCAGTCACATCTATTCAGGCAGGAAAAGAAAGGATTAAAAAAATTTAAGCAAGGGGTCTCCTTGATTGGAGAAAATCAGCAGTCTCCGGGGTTCAAAGACAAATTACCTGCCTACTCAAAGTTGTCTCCTCAAAGCAATCAGGATATAATCAGGCAATCTGAATGACCCTCTTAGAGTTTTGGAAAAGGGGGAAGAGAAATGAAGGGTGTAGCACCTCTCCCACACTGGCAAGTAGGGCAGGAGAGTGGTGGGTGGACAAGTTGACAAGAAAACCTAGGGAAAGCCTCTCCCTGAAATCAATCCTATTTTTCCAAACTCTCAGAATGGATATGTGGCCTGACAAGGGATGTTTTCTGATTTGTGAGTTTATTTATATGGATTCTTTTTTAGAAACATATAAAAACTAAATCACATTTAGTTATATGTTTAACAAATAACCTTTATTTGGAAAAGGAAAAAAAAATTTACACAAGATCAGGACTGCTCTGGAAAGTTCGGGAATAGAAAGTTGCCAGTTTTTCTCCATGTTTGGATTTGTTTTTCTTATAAATATGCCTTAAGTTCCGTTGCTGATAGGTTTTGGCTACATCTGAGATTTAGACAGGTGGGGAGAATGTGGAAGGGCATTCAGAGGGTATTTTTCTAGGCAGGGAAAGAAGGGTAGAGTCTGTCAGCAAGGGTGAAGTGTGAATGAGCATTGCAGAGCCAGGGCTGAAGTTAGGGGAGGAGGTGTGCAAGAGGCTACTGAGCTGTCCAGAGCAGAAGAGGGTCTGGGACCAAGAGAAGCTCAGGCTGAATTGCTCAAGTTAGGGATTTCCCTCTTTTGTATTTCTTCCCTACATCCAATTTGTCCACCAAATCTTTGCACTTCTATATCAGCAGTTCCATGGTCCAGCAGCTCTGGCCTTAACTCATGATCTGCTTACATCCCCATCTTGGCCTTTGTAACAGCTGTGAAGACCTTGTGTCTTTACCTACACAAGTTTGGTTTTGAAAAAAGATGTTTTTTCAAAAAACTAAATATATAGAGATCTCTCTAGAAGTAAGTTTCTTGAGTCTGTTCTTTGAGGAGACATGCAAACTCTAAACCAAATGGCCCACATCATACCCATTACATAAATTCTGAGTCCTGGGGAAAAGAAAGTAGAATTAATCAGAGCAGGGAATTCCTAAACAAGAGATGGCTTCAGAATTCTCTTGGAGGGCTTGTTAACACAGGAATCACTAAGCCTCACTTTCAGAGTTTCTAATCCCATTTATGTGGGGTGGGGCCCAAGGATGTGCATTTTTGACAGGTTCCTAATTGGTGCCTATGCACTGTTTTGGGTGCTTCTTATACCGTGGGGAAGAGGGAAAGCTGAAGGGAGGATGAGAGAGGAATGGGGAAAGCCTAGAAGAGAAGGGAGAGGTGGAAGGGGAGAAGATCAAATACCCTGAGGAAGAATTTCCTTCAAATACTAAACAACCTTTTTCTTTTTTATTGATACATTATGATTATACATAATAGTGAAATATTTTGTGATATATTTGTACATGCACATAACATAATTTGATCAATTTTATTCCCTACTACTTCCCCTTTCCCTCCCCTCTTCCCAATCCACGTCCTCTATTTTACTGGTCTCCCTTTTATTTTTATGAGATTCCCTTTAATGTTTTTTCTCTATAGCTAGCTTCCCATATTAGAGGGAACATAAAACCCTTAATTTTCTGAGTCTGGCTTATTTTGCTTAGCATGATTCTCTCCAGTTCCATTCATATTCCTGCAAATTGATTTCATTCTTCTTTATGGCTGAATTAAACTCCCTTGTTGAATACCTTCTTTTTTCTTATAACCCCACCCATACTTGTTTCTCCACATCTCCATTCTTTTAGTCTAAACAAGTGGTTTCCAATTTTCTGGACTTCCAAATCTTTAAAATTTCAAAAAGAAAAATAGGCTGGGCATGCTGGTACAGGCCTGTAATCCCAGCAGCTTGGGAGGCTGAGGCAGGAAGATGATAGGTCTGAAGTCAGTCTCAACAATTTAGCAAGGCTGTAAGAAATCTAGTGGGAACCTGCCTAAAAATAAAAAATAAATAGGGCTGGGGATGTGGCTCAGTGGTTTAAGAGCCCTTGAGCCTAGTCTCTGGCACACCCCCCCAAAAAAAGATTTGAGTCGCTCCCATGATTAGTCACTTGAGATATTAAAGACAAATACATGCCTATCTTTTACTGTAACCAAAATTTCATAAAAGAATGGATAGTAGAATGAATAAGATATTAAGCTATGTGGATATATGATTATATGACCTGTGTGATTCTACATCATGTACAACCAGAGGAATGAGAAGTTATACTCCACTTATGTATATGTCAAAATGCATTGTACTGTCATTTATAACTAATTAGAACAAATAAAAAGGAATTGACATTTTTAATACCAAAAGGTAAAATAATCACAAAATTAAAAATTGTCATTTATATGAAGTATGTTACGTCTATTAGGAAAACACTACAGTTTTTTAGGGAGGAACAGTTTTTGCTTTCCACCAGAGTCTGGTGATTTTTGTTTGTTCTGCACTGCTGGTAACTGAACAGACCTTATGTTTGCTTGGCGAGTAGTCTATCATTGTAATATATACCCAGTCTTTTGTGAAAAATTTATTACAAAATTATTGTTACAGAGGTCTAGCCAGTCTGATTGTTGCATCCAACTTTCCTTTGGATTAGGCACACCAAGAAATGCCATCTCCATCTACTTTCTTTGTTCTCACCAGAGTGATGTTGATCTGGTTGCTAAAATATTGTATGGAGGAGACATTCCAATTTACCTCAGTCCTTGGAAGTGCCTAGTGTATGTTGGCATCTTTGCTTCTGGAAACACAGGTCAGATGGGAACTACAATGTTGGCCTTTAGAATTGTGGGGTTGACCAAAGTGTCTCCCAAGATCTCAGCCTCCTCTTTCTGTGCTGTTTCCTCCCACCCTTGACATCAACCTCTTCCCACGTACAGTTCCTTATGTTCTTGACCCCATTAAAACCCAATCTGAGAAAAATATTTAACTAGTTATTTATGCCTTAGGGTGAATAAAATATTTATGTGTTCCCTCTCCCAGAGAGTAGCTGCACCATAACCTATTGAGAATGGAAAGCTGCACTGTTTAATGAATTGCAGACAGCAGGTAGAGATATTTTCAAATCTTTCTTGGATTTCTGCAAACAGAGTACTAGAAGTGACCACCTATTCTGAAGACACGGACTGACCCTGGGCAAAGGATTTTAGATACAAAAAGAAGTCATTTGATTGCTGCTCAACACTGGAGGGAGATGCTGTCAATCATGGTTTTTCCATCATACATTGATCCTCAGCTTCATTATCTGTAAAATTAAGGGGTTGGGCAATATACTGTCCAAGTTTTGTGCCAGCTTGGACATTTTATGGTTATATGATTATTTGTTTAATGGTTAAAAAAATAGAATGTCAGCCAAAAATATTGAAATCAAATTTTATTTTTGGAAAATGACATTACACCCATCTTGCAAATGTACACAAAAAAGAGAATGCAATGGAGAACAGAGCTTGAGAGCCAAAATGATTGCAAGAGCAGCTCTTTGGCTGCACAGTATTGAACACTGTGAATCTGCAGCATTCACAGTTCACAACACTTTACACGCATGGGGAACTTCTCTAGACGACCTTGAAGTCCTCTGACCAAAGAGCCCTCATCAAATTATGAAGGGGGGGGGGAAAGGGATGTTAACAGGCACAGGAGATAAAAAGGGTCTGCCCCAACCAGTTTTACATGGGCCTCACCAAACCTACCAGTCCAAAGGGAACCGCAAACCAAAAAGGAAAATTGCAATCTAAGAGTGGGCTAGGCAGTACCTGGGAAACAGCAATGCATATAAACCCAGGTCCTTGTCTTTTCCGATAATAACCATTCTAAAGAGATGACTAAAACTCATAAGTATGTTATATTTCTCTGTTTTTATTTTCTTTTTTCTTTTCAAATAATTATTGGTCATTGGTCTTCGGATGTCTCCAAATTCCCCCAAACTACTGCAGGGATAAGGATGTCATTGTCTATTGTCTTTGGATTTCATGTGATTCTGAGAACTATTCAATTCTGTAATGTGATCAAACAAAGACACTCCCAATTTGCCACTGATTTTTATGTGAAAGGGAATTGAGTCTTTGATCACCATGCCATTCCTTGAGAAATGGTCAATAACTGCTGAGAAATGTCTTTCCCCCTTTTGGCTTATTTATTCTTTGTTGACTTTACTTGGCAAGAATGATTGGCCCCTAAATCATTTATTTACAAAATACCTGGGAGCAGGGAAGATACCTGGGAGCAGGGAGCGGGAGAGGGGAGAAGGGCCACAAGAAAGAATATATTATTTTCAGAGGTTAAAATGAGTTAGTTAAGAAATGTGATGTACAATACCATGCATTTACTCTCCAAAGCTAGTCACTAGCAAGCTAACGCCTCTAACACTACAACCACCAATTACAGCTGTTTTGCTACAGTTACTCAATTCTAACTACAGCTATAGGGCACAAAGGGTGGGCTGTTTCCATTTTAAACTTTCTCCCTTTGAAAATGGCCATAAAAACATTTTCTATACACGTTTAATGGTACAAAAAGGTGACCAAAAATGTTTTAAAGAACTTACCACATATGAGAAATGCAAAATTCAATCAAAACATGCATTAGTTGTGTACAAGTCATAAGGGATCATTGGCTTCAAGCTGCAATATATTACAGGACCATACACTGGAGACATTTTGGTATAACCTCCTACTTGCTTAAGCCCCATTAAGAGAAATTATAATGAAACTCATTGGAAATTTTGGCATCCCATATGATATTGCCAAGCAGTGACATTCCCAGGGGCTGTGAACTCTACTGAATAAATGAACACCTAACAAGTTAGCTTCTCTAGGCCCACTGATTACATATATAGGGACTGCCTGTGCAGTTGGTGTCAAAAATAAAATGTTGAGGTGAATCTGTAACAGAAGGAAAAACTACATCTCAATTAAGTGAATGTTTCTTTTTATAGTATGGATTTGTTAAATACCCTTTTCATTTACATTAACCCCAGTTGCCTACCAGTTGAGCTTGACCAACTCAACAGTTGGCAAATGCAAAACAAAAGGTTATTACAGAGAGCTTAATGAGTAGTGGTAAAAGTTTAAACAAATTGCTCCTGCTCCCCCCCCCATCCCCACCCAGCCAAACCAAATGGCAGGATCAATAACCTGTGGTCTCTCATTATATTGCAGCTTTTTCAACTATGAGCAAATTAAACAAAATCAACTAATAGTATTTAGCTGATATGAACCCATGGGTGGATTTTTCTTTTCAGCTGAGTATTTCTCTGAGCACACTTTACTGCTCCACAAAAATGGCAGACTACAAAGGAACCACAAAGTATTCTGTACAGTGCTTGGAAGGCAACGACCTAAAGATAAATGAGCTCTAAGAAAAATGATTGAGGTCTGCTGAGACCGAAAATGGAAAAGACAAAGGGCCAGGGTCAGGTTAATTTCCACCAACATGCTTCTGACTATACTGGAGTAAGACTAGGGCTGGTTGAGTCTGGAAATAATTTTGCATCAATTCCAAGGCAAAAAATCACAGGCTAAGAAAAAGCATATGCTCAGTGCCTAGACAGGGAGGAGGAAAAACCGAAAAGTGATCAAAGAATTGCACAGTAAAAAGAGAGTGATAACAGAGCATAAACTGAGAACAAATATAGGGAAATAGAAAAGAAAAAAATGATACATGGGGGAGGTAAAGTGGCAAAAAGCCATTGATTTCTTCAGGTTATTTCCCAGAAATGAGAAATTCCTATGCCTTCAAGTCTTTGTCTTAGTTTACAAGGTGTTTATTCTGACTTCTATTATGTCATCTGATCTCCCTCAACTAACCCACCCTTCTGGGATCAGGAGAAGGAAGAGGCCTTAATTCCAAATGGGCATCCTATACTCCCCTAGCCCCAGACATCCAAGATAAGAAAAATTCACCTCTAATTCCTGAAGATGTTGAAGCCAATAAACTAAGGGATAAAAAGTCAGTCATCACAAATGGTAGCCTATGCCAACAAGCTTGGCTAATGTTGAGGGCTGCATGGATCCTTAACAAGAAAACAAGCAGAAAGCAACATCAAGAGGCTGGGTGTGAAGACCACAGCAGAGCTTTGGGAATGGAAGCAAGCTCTGGGAAGCAGAGTAGAGGAGATAGAGAAGAAACACCCATTTTCCTGAAGGGATAAGAGGGTCAGGCATACTGAAAGATAGAGTGAGACTTCTAGACTGTGATGAGAGAAAATGGAAGGGGCTAGGAGAATTTGCTAATAGTCTCAGCCCATAGTAGGTTGCCCTCTGAAATCATTGCTCTGTGATTATAGAAATTTGTTTGCCTCTCCACACTTGTGTCTTTGCTGCTGTGTAACAAGAACCACCTGTCTTTTACATACCAAAGAAGTGAGATCTGCTAGCCAGAAGAATAAAATTGGGAATTCATTTTTTAAAAATGACCCGTATTGTCTTATATGTAATCACAGGTTTTAAGGGCTAACTAATGGCAATCTACTGAATGATAATAGCACTAGACTGACTCTCGGCCACCAACAGCCAGAAAATCTGACAGAGATGCCTCTCTGGCCAAAAGGTAGGCATGAAAATCAATGAACTATCCTTGCTCCAGGTGGTCATATCTGCAAGGAAGAGGAAAACCTGCATGGACTCATAGAACAGTGGATGGAGCTTTATATGAAGTCCTCTTAGGGCAGAGGCAGAAATATGACAGTTTCTAAACTCCATCCTAGAAAAGAGACTCAGGAGATTTGCAAGGCTCAATTGCTAGAAAAAAAGATCCCATATCACTCCTGACATACTATCAAAGGTTGGGCCAGTGCTCAGCTTCTTCCTTCTCTGGGTTCCAGGTCTCATAACATAGAACTCCTGTTCCTTCCCCACTCCTCAAAGTGCTGATGGGTTATTCAGGAAACCAATCTGAGTCTAAAAGCCAAGTGTCTTAATGCATCAAAGACAAAACATGCTTGAGGCCTGGCCATGAATCCTATGGCTCCATGTAGCCAAAACCAAGTTTCAGTCACCTTCAAAAAATAATACCCAGTGCCTTTTATTTCCATAACAAATAGACAACTGTGAAGGAAGTCATTCAAACCACACTGTTCCAATGCTTCTGTCTAGGGAAGTCTCTTGACATAGATGTTTCTGACGTGCACTGTATTTTGAAAAATTCCCACTGGTGTGTATTATGCTGAAGTTCATTCTGAGGACATGGGTATGTTCTTTCTCCAATCCCAGGGAGACGTGTGATTTTTTTTTTAAAGAAAATACATTTAGAATAAAATTTGAGAGGGAGTAGGTGCATCTCTACCCCGAGTATTGAAGAGATTAGGGTTGGAGATATAATTCTGTCCAAGGCAAGCACTGAATTCCTTGTCTGTGACCTGGGCTAGGTGATTCTAAGAAGGATCTAAGAAGATAGCTACATATCTACATTAAGATTCCTTGGCTACTTCTGATTGAGGAGGAGCAAAGGAAGAAGAAGGAAGTACCCGAGGAATGGGGTAAGCCTAGTAGGAGGTCTCTTAGAACTCAATTAATGAATACCCGTTAGTTCCCAGGAAGAGCCTTGCTAAATGTTCAGACCTTGTTTCCCTGGTTTCTGCCATGGAAGGCCACAGGAGCAATGTACACAAGAAGATGAGTATGGTGCATAGAGCACACTGCTTGCTATTTTGGTGCAAACACAAGGAACCAATGTTTAACATCAACCAGGGAACATTTTAGTCACAATGCCCCTTGCTTAAACCTGGAAACTCTCCCCATCAGGGGAGGATGGCTATGGGGACATTGTGTATGAGGACAACCACAGAAAGACTAGGTTATTTTCTCTAGCTGGTCTAGTGGAAAGAAATCATTGCTATTTTAAAAGCAATCATTACCAGTAGCAATGGTAGCTGCACTAGTTTTTAAAATGCTGAAAAGCCATCTCAGAAAATCAGGATGAACACAGCTATTACTTCACTCTTCCTTTCTTCCTTTCCCTGCTCTTGAAACAAGAAACCTTTAGTCCTTTGCCTGGGAGGACAAATCAGTATGTGGTGACATGTGTGGAGCAGATAGGGAAAACTAGTTTTCTTCTATTCCATTTTGACAGAGTAAGTAGCTCAGAGGACTATTCCAAAGGCGCCTCAAGATGGGGCATACCCTGAGTTAGATAGACTGTGTTCCTATTGGTCTTAAATGCCTCCCTCTCTTTGGGGACATCTGCAGCCCATGTGAATGGGAACCATGTGAATGTGGGGAGAAAGGGCCATATTAAGTTGCTGGGTGGATTTCCCACTGAGATCAGGGCAGCAGCATATGGCTCCAAGATGCAACATGACCCTGGGAAAGAATTCTCAGGAGCCTAATGGAAGGCAATACTGGTTAGTGGGAAAAGGCCCTGGAATAAGAGCCAAGAGATGCGGGTTCTAATCCCAGCCCTGCCCCTAGCCAGCTGTGTGACCTCAGGGAAATTACTTTACCTATGTTTCTCCATTTCCTGGCCTGAAAAAAATGAGGAATTTGGGAGTGGATGATGTGATCTTAAGGTTCCTTCCAGCTAGAAAACTCTATGATTCAATCTAGGCTAATACTAAAGTCCATAAGGACACAAAGCAGTCATGCTAATGGCTATCCTTTCCAAAACAGTGAAGAGAAAAGGAGATTTTCTCTCAATTTACCTCTAGTTAACACTACTTATGAAGTTAGTTGTTCAGCCCATCCCCTATATATACATTTCCCCTTCTTTGTCCCTATTTCTATTTATGTAGGGAAGAAAAATTAGGAGGTAGGAACAAGCAACAGATGGATTGTGTGTGTGTGAGTGTGTAAGAGAGAAGTTATGGGGAGTGGTGGCAAATGCTTGCTGACTTGATGTTTGCTGACCATGAAGCAGTCAACACAATGGGACTAGAGTGGTAAAACAGAACTGGATAAATTGGGAACAAATAAAAGGGGTAAATGAGCTCAGTGACACTTTTTTTTTGCTTTGAAAAATGGGCTAATTTAAAATGCAATTATTGGAGGCTTGAATTTTGAACTACGCCAAGCCCCTCAAAGTGGCAATACAGAAACACTTCCTTATAATTAATTAAAAGAAAGATGGAAACTGTACTATTGTTACAGAAGACTGCTGATTCCAAGATTATTATAAATACAATATGTCCATTTAGTATTTTCTAGTGGTACATAAGCCACATGCAAGGAAATTCTCAGCTTGTGTAGAGCATGAGGAAATCTGGTTTCTTCCTCTGGTCCTACTCTCCCAGCAGTCATTAAGCTGCCTCTCTAATTCTTTATCTTAAAATGAAGGTATGGGACTAAATGAAATTTTAAGAAAGACAGTGGATGGAGTCTTTTGAAAGACCTGGTGTAAAGTTTAAAAATAGACCCCCCATCATTCTCTATCCCCAACTCCCATTCCAAAGTACCATTTTTTTTCTAATTAATTTTTAACTATTTTAGGAGGCAATATGAAAACTGTGAGCTTCTAGAAAGAATTAGGGGCTAGGTGAAATGAGTTTCTCAAATGTTTTGAATGGATCTACAAATGCAGGAGAGATCAAAAGGAGATCCTCATAATTTGGGGGTTCTTCATTGAATGATCAGAAGAATCAGAAACCCATATTACCATCATCTCACTTCTCCTGAATCAAAACTGTTTCTGGTAATTAAGGACTTCTGAAATTGTCTAGGGACCTCTAGCTACTCCTTCCATCCGGTGTTTTTCCCTGCACATCAGCAATGCCACCAAGTTGCCATCAATCCATGTTGGGTTGTCTTATAGTATATTTCCTAATTGTGAATCAGCTGCAAAGGAGCATATGCATGTCTACGCACGTGTGTGCGTGCACACACACGCACACACACACACACATACACATACACACAGACACACACAGCAAGCTCATTCCATTCGTGGGAGGGACAACTGCATGTCACTCAGTAGCCAAACAAAAGCTTGGCTTTGAATGATGCACCTTTCAAAATATCTGAACAATTACAAAGCAATAAAGGAAATCTTCATATCTGCTCAAGGCAAACACAGAATTAGCATGCATGGCTTTCACCTAAATTTAGTTGTCTTTGCCATTATGGGCTATGATTACAGACAAAAAGCAGTGTTATGAACCTGTACCTCAAAGACTGAGAATTATTTTAAATGATCAGTCCTTAATAAAGAGAAATCCTTTCTAGTGTTAAAGTGAAAGGTTTCTGTATCTTCAGTATGAAATATTAGGATTATAGATAAAAAAGAGTTGCTTAAAATATGCCATAACATTTCATTTAAAATATAATTAGAATGTCTGGTCCACATTGAAATTATTAATGTAAGCATAACTGTTAAAAAGCTATCAAAAGACTGATTCTATTGAATTGGCCTCTGCTATTCATTTCATATTCTCCTGGAGGTTACTGTTTGGCAGTGACAGCATGATTTCTAAACTACATTATTCTTCTGCATTTTTTTGGTAAATTTTCTACATGTGTTTTTTAGACAAAAGAAAAATCACCAGTTTATAAAAAAGGAGCCTGAAGAGTTTGCTCCTGAAATACAGACATGAGTTTTTATAAAAAGGATATTGGTTTCTTGCTATAAAAAGTGACCGAAAGTTGTCAGACCTGAAAACAAATTCTCACAGTGTTTTCAGTGTTGGCTGTTTACAAGGCATTCAATAGAACAGAGATAGATGGATACCATACAGTTCATTGTAATAACTTGGTATGTTGGACAGCTTTCTAGATGAATCAAATATATAACATCCTTTATTCCAAAGTCTTATCAATTACTTATTGATTCCAAATTGCCCCAGTGGAGAAGTTGACCAGGAATTGACTGTGCTTTTTAACATCTACTGAAACATCTGCAGTATTTCCCAATTCTGCTTCATCTCTTTTAGCTAGTCCTGCCCCACAGTCCTAAGCATCTGGTGCCATAATTATTAGTTGCTGGTGTTTCTACCCCTTGACAGACAGGATTGGTGCTAGACAACAAATTGGGGCTCAATCAGGAGTAAAGGGCAAGGCTGGGAAGCCGCCTTGCCATCCTCCTGGGAGCCTCCAGCATTCTTAAGATCCGGAGACAAGGGGCACTTGTGTTTGTCACTCTTGGATGCGCCAATAAGATTTTTTCCCCACACAAACATTTTAAGTGCTATATAAACAGCCCTCTACAGAAGGAAGACTGCTATAGTGTATGAGTGAGACAGGAAAAATAATGAAGGCGCCTAAATATTCAGTAGAAAGGTCATGGACTAGCACATTTGGCATCCCTGGAAAGTTACCCCAAAGGACGGTTATCAATCTATCTCTCATAATTGGTAACTGTGGATCAGTGGCCCAGAGGAGAAATCACAGGAAAATAAACCCAACATACTACAGTGTGTTTTTGAAAAATAACAACAACAACAAACGAAAAATTGAAAGCACCAATAGCCCTGTTGGACACTTCAGAGTGAAGTATCCTACTTTAGTGGTAGGATTGGATTTGTACTCTGGATTCTACACACTCTGTCCTCCTTCACATGGAATCACCAAGCGAGTCAGAGTCATCCAAGGACAGGGGCAGGTACAGGTCCTGTAAGAAGAGAAGAGGCAAAGTTAACTTTCCCTTTCTTGACATCTTGAGATTTGGAATGACTGTTTTAGTTTTTATAACTAGTTTTTCCCTAATTTTTATTTTTAAATAATTATTTATTCATAAGAAACAGAAAAATGCATAGGGAGATAACCATATGCTAATGTAGCCTTCACCCACCTTTCCCCAAACATAACATCTTAGAGTTCTATTTGCACTCATTTGTTTGAGTGAATAATCCTATGCAATTGTATTGCATGCACATTTGTGTGACTATCACCAGAGTCAAGATGCAGAACTCTCAGCACAGGGCTCTCTTGTGACACCCTTTTATAACTATATCCATCCACATCTGCTTCCCCAAGCCCTGACAACCAACAGAGATGCTTCCCTCCTCTGTAATTTTTGAATTTCAAGGATGTTGGCTAAATAGAATCGTGAAGTTAATAAGATTTGGGGATTGATCTTTTTCAGCCAGCATAATTCCCTGGAGATTCAAACAAGTTGTTACATGTATAAATATATCAATAGTTTACTCCTTTGTATCCCTGAGTTGTCTTCCATGGTACAGAAGTAAACAGATTGCTTAACAATGCACTCACTGAAGGGCATGTGGAATGATTCCAATTTGGGACCATTGTAAATAAAGCTGCTGTAAATATTCATGTGCACGTTTTTATGTGAATGTAAGTTTTCATTTTTTTCTGGAATAAATGCTCAAGAGTGCAATTCCTGATTGCACTATGGTAATTGCATGTTTAGTTTAGGGTTTTCTTTATTCTTTTTTCCTTTTTTATATTTTTGTTTTGGTACTGGGGATCAAATCCAGGGTCTTCCACATGCATATTGAGTTTTATCAGGACTACCATATTGTTTTCCAGAATGGCTGTACATTTTTACCTTCTCACTAACCAAATATTAGTGATTTCAGTGTCTACACATCCTCACCAGCATTTGGTGCTTTCACTACTTTTTATTTTAACCATTCTTGTGGATTTGCAGTGATATCTCATTGAGATTTTAATTTGCATTTCTGTGATGGGCTAATGATACTAAAATATCTCATCATGTATTTAAATGATATCTGTATTTCCTCTGAGTGAAATGTTTCTTCATATATTTTGTTCATTTCCTAACTGGATTTTTTCTTGTCAGTTTTAAGAGTTATTTATATATTCTTTAAATAAGTCTATTGTAGATATGTGGACTTGCAGATATTTTCCTCCCTGTGAGTAGTTTGTATTTTCATAACTTTTGCATGGTCTTTGGCAGAGCAAAAGTTTCTAATTTTGGTTAGGTCCAACCTATACAATTTATCAATTTTTTTCTCCTGTAAATTGTTCTCTCTCTCTCTCTCTCTCTCTCTCTCTCTCTCCCTCTCCCTCTCCCTCAT
>NW_026000261.1:3982118-4024260 GCF_001458135.2 Marmota marmota marmota | reverse complement strand
CTCTCCCTCATGCTCATTCCTCTTTTTAACCCCTATATTTAAGTGAAATATTACTTAGAAATCCAATTCATGAGAAAAGGTGGGGTGGCAGATTTTTACCCAGCTCCATCTTTCTCTGCACCTTCAAAAGTAGCAAAATTTGAAAACCACTATTTTTGTGCTTGATATTAGCAAGATACCAAAGAGAATAGAAAATCTAGAATCAACAATGTGGATATTTGGTAAAATGGGAGAAAATAACTTCAATAGAGAATTGTCTAAGAAAATTGGAGAAAAACTTCTGCTCAAGGTAGAGGAAAAAGTGGAACTGAGGAAGGAAAAAGAACAGTGGGAAAGAGAAATTCATCTACTATCAAGAATGCTTTCTACAAGGCATAGTGGCACATACCTCTAATCTTAGCTGTTTGGGAGGCTGAGGCAGAAGGATCACAAGTTCATACCAGTCTCAGCAACTTAGCAAGGCTCTGAACAATTTAAGGAGATCCTGTCTCACAGTAAAAAATAAAAGGGCCTGGGGATCTGGGGATGTGGCTCAGCACTTAACCCAGGTTAAGTGCTCCTGGGTTCAATCTCTGGTACCAAATAAACAAGCAAACAACAATAATAAAAAATAATGATTTTTGCCAGCCAGGTGCAGTGGTACATACTTGTAATCCCAGTAACTCAGGAGTTTGAGGCAGGAGGATCACAAGTTCGAGGCCAGCCTCAGCAACTTAGTAAAACTTTGTCTCAAAATAAAAAATGAAAAGAGCCGGGAGTAGTTGTAGAGTGCTTGCCTAGCATGCATGAGGCCCTGGGTTATCCTCATTATCACACAGACACACACAAACACACACAGACACACACACACACACACACACACAAAAGAGGAGATAGAATCAGAGAAAGAATGACTTTTATTGAGAAAGATGTGGCAGAAAAAAATTTTAGGCTACTGAGAATGGAAAGAAAAGTAAACCACATTCAGAAACCTAAGGTTTTAAACCTGGCTAATTTGCAATATGATACTGAAATGTCTTTGAATGTTGGTTTCTTCACTAGTGTAAGACTTTGGAGAAGACAATCTGTAAGGTTTCTTCCAGTACTGAGACTATAATCTGGGACTCTCAAAGGAACACTAAATGATTTTAAAAACACTACAAAGGCAACTGTAGCAAATGGACCCACTTCTTTTAAACCTACCATCCCCCATCCCCTCACTGTAAATCAGGCTTTGGCAATCTTCACTATAATAGGTTAGATGTAAATATTTTAGGCTTTCTTTGATGACCATGTATGATCTCAGTCACATACACTTCTTAGGGTTTTGTTTCTTTTACAATCATTTAAAGATGTAAAAACCATTTTTATATGAGTGAGCTATCTATGCAAACAGAGCCAGGACCCTGGTAGGATTTGGCACTTCCATTCTAAACTATCAAATGAAAGTTAATTAGAGGGGCTGGGGTTGTGGGTCAGCAGTAGAGCGCTCACCTAGCATGTGCAAGGAGCTGGGTTTGATCCTCAGCATCACATAAAAATCAGTAAATTAAATAAAGGTATTATGTCTAATTACAACTAAAATATTTTTAAAGTTAATTAGAAAACTAATAAATAGGCACTAAATACAAAACTGAGGGAATAATAAAACTACAACAAAAACTTGTGAACTTGATTTGAGGCAAAGTGATATATGATGGAGTTGTGTCTCTAAAGGATTTAGTTCTCAATTACTTGAGAAAAGTGAAAATTGAACATCATCAAAGGTAGCTTTAAGCTGCAGACTTCCAGAAATATGGCTTAAGACTGAAAATCTTTTCTTCCATAAGTGTAATGACATTGGCAAAACAACTTTTTCAAAACTCTGGAAGTGGATCAAATATTTATAACAATCTGAGAAGTGTTTATTGAAAGAAAATGGCCAAATCTTTGACCAGTGTGGGAGCTCCCTGGAAACTTCTGCTTACAGAGTTCTTCTTTATTCGCATGACAGAGCACACTTGCTGTTAACAGTATTTTCAGGGGGCATTAATCACATGCAATTGTTTAAAAGTTGCAATGGCCTGTCAGGTGCGGTGGCACACCCCTGTAACCCCAGTGGCTCAGGAGGCTGAGGCAGGAGGATCGTGAGCTCAAAGCCAGCCTCAGCAAAAGCGAGGTGCTAAGCAACTCAGTGAGACCCCCTGTTTCTAAATAAAAGACAAAATAGGGCTGGGGATGTGTCTCAGTGGTCGAGTGCCCCTGAGTTCACTCTCTTGTACTCAACCCCCACCCCTCAAAAAATTGCAGTTGCCTAACGTGGGAGCAAAAGTAGGGGAAAATAAACCTTACTGGAGCCAGGTGTGGTAGTGCACACCTATAATCCCAATGGTTTGGGAGGCTGAGACAGGAGGATTGAAAGTTCAAAGCCAGCATTAGCAATTTAGCAAGATCTTGTCTCAAAATAAAAAAAATAAAAAGGGCTGGGAATGTAGCTTAGCAGTAAAGCACCCCTGGGTTCAATCCCCAGTACCAAAAAAAAAAAAATAAAAATAAGAACAACAACAAAAAACTTACAAGGAAAAGGTTAGCACTCTCCACAAGGGACTTTGAAATGCTCTAACATATATTCCTGGGATTCTAGAAGGTGAGGCATTTGTCAAGGACTGAGAGTAATCTTAAAAAAGACTAAAGAAGGCCCTAATCTCTCGCCTTTGGCTGAACTTGAGGCCCTATGTAAGCAACAAGTGAAGAGTTAAGGTAGAGTAGTAACCTACCTGTCAGAGCATTGAAACCTGCTCCAACACATGCACAGACCCCCTTAGCGAAGGTTAGGAGACTTAATGGATCCGGGTTCTAGAGACAGTACAAATTTGTGTTTTTAACTCTTCTTTTTTTTCCCTGACTATCTTTATTTTTTTGGTAACAGAAATTGAACCCAGGGTCCTTAACCACTGAGGCACATCTCCAGCCCTTTTTACTTTTTATTTTGAGATAGGGTCTCACTAGGTTGCTTACAGCCTAAGTTGCTGAGGATGGCTTCCAACCTGCAATCTCCTGCTTCAGCCTCCTGAGCTGCTGGGATTACAGGCCTGTGCCATCATGCCTGCCTCCTCTTCTTTTTTTTTTAATTTTTAGTTGTATATGGAGACAATATCTTTATTTTTTTAATGTGGTGCTGAGGATCAAACCTAGTGCCTCACACGTGAAAGGCAAGCGCTTTGCCACTGAGCTATAGCCCCAGCCCCTCTTCTTTTAAAATAAATTTTACTTTGTATATTTGAGGTTTACAGCATGGTGTTATGGGATACATATAGATAGTAAGTGGTTACCATAGTGAAACAAATTAATATCTATGATCTCACATTTTTTTGTGTGTGACAAGAGCAGCTGAAATTTACTTACTCTCTAATACAATACAATTTTATTAACTATAGTTCTTACATATATTGTATATATGGTTTCTATATTTGTTCATTCTACATTTTGCTACTTTGTATCTTCTGACCTACATCTCCCCATTTTTTCACCCCTCCCTTGCAGTTCCCCTGGTAACACACTGTTTTATTCTTCACTTCTGCATATTTGACATTTTTTTCTTTTCTTTTTAGATTCCACATATAAGTGAGATCATGTAATATTTTTCTTTCTGTGTCTGGCTTATTTCAAAAGACAACCACATGAAGTGGTAATTATAAAAATGTGCTGATGGACTTATTGTGCATAAAGATGTAATTTGTATGTCTATAACAGCACAAAGGAAGGGGGAAGAAACAGGAACACTGTAGCAAAAATTTTATATATGATTTAAATCAAGTTGCTATTAATCTAAAGTAGATTGTAGTAAAATATTAATTATAATCCTTAGGGCAACACTGAGAAAATAGCTCAAAATAAAATCAGTTAAAAAAATCAACACGGGAGTTAAATGGTATACTAGACAATACATATTCAACAAAAAAGGGCAAGAATTGAGTAATAAAGAAACAAAAAGACAGAAGACATATAGAAAATAGCAAAATAACAGATGTAATTTCTACTTTACCAGTAATTACATTAAGCACTAGTAGTTTAAACACTCAAATTTAATTTCAGTCACAATGATTGGAAGAATGGACTTAAAAAAATAGTATCCAGCCTTATGCTAATGGAAGCAATTTAGATTGAAAGACATAAATATGTTGAAAGTAAAATGATGGGAAAATATCTATCATGAAATCAATAATTAAAAGAGAACTAGAATAATTACACTAATATTGGAAAACAACTGACTTTAAGACCAAAAAAAAATTGTTACTGGAGACAAAGAACTTTTTATAATGATAAAAGGGCCAATGAGGGGCTGGGATTGTAGCTTAGTGGTAGAGCGCTTGCCTTGCAGGTGTGAGGCACTGGGTTTGATCCTCAGCACCACATACAAATAAATAAATAAAGGTATTGTGTCCATATACAACTAAAAATAAATTTTAAAAAGGGTCAATGACTCCAGAAAACAAAGTAATAAATGTATATGCACCTTAACAATAGAGCCCCAAAGTACATGAAGCAAAACCTGATGGAATCAAAAGCAGATACTAACAATTCAACTATTTTAGCTGAAAATTGTAATACCCCCACCTTCAATAATGAATAGAACAACTAGGCAGAACACCAAGAAGTAAATAGAGTACTTGAACAATACTATAAGCAAACAAACATCTATGGAATACTGGAGGACAGCAGAATACACATTGTTCTCAAGTGCCCGTGGAACATTCTTCAGGATGGATCATATGCTAAGCCACAAAATGAGTCTCAATAAATTTAAAAGGGTCAAAATCATAAAAAAGTATATTGTTTAAATATATGGTAATTAAATTAGAAAGTTATAATAGAAAGACACCTGAGAAATTCACAAATATGTGGAAATTAACCCACTGCTGACTAACTAGTGATTAAAGAATTAGGAAGATTAGAAAATACTTTGAGATAAAGAAAAATGAAGTTACAACATGTAAAAACTTATGGGATGCAGTTAAAGCAGTTCTCAGAGGGAGATTTATATGAAATGTTCTAAATGTGCTAACTCATTGATACAGTGGTTGCCAGGGGAAGGAGCTGTGACTACTAATGGGCATGGGGTTTCTTTCAAAAGTGATAAAGATGTTCTAAAATTAGGAAACAGTAAATGTTGAACAATTTTGTTATTATACTAAAACCTGCTAAACTGTATACTTTAAAATGGTGGTTTTTATAGTATGTGAATTATGTGTGAATGAGATGTTATTTTTAAATATACTTTAAAAAATCCCTGACATTAACAGTAGAATGCTGCTCATGTGATTTCTGAGAACACAACCATACACAGTAATATGCATGTATAGTTGTATAATGAATATAGTAATACTCAGGATGTAATGATGTGTATAAATGTAAGAGAGAGTTTTGTAGTAGCTTTTTCTATCACTCTATTGTGGCTACTGATGAATTTCATAATATAAATTTGCATATAATGAAATTTTGCTGCAATAGAAAAATCACACGATTAAGAGTCATGGGACTCAAATTTTAGGCCCAACTCTGCTATTTAACTTCCTCTTCCAGGCCTTTGCTTTCTACATCTGAAAAATGAGGAACTTATAAACTATAAGATCTTTAATGTTCCTTTTAGTGCTAAAATTCTATAAAATATAATAATTACATTTTTTTTCTTTAGTTGCACTAAATCACAAGAAATGAGATGGATACTGCCAAGTTAACAAACTCCCTGGATATTTCTCAGGCATTACAAAAGTGCTCTTAAAAATATGAAGGTCACTTTGAGTCTTATCATACTAACTCACTGCGCTTTACCGTTTATCTCTGCTCTTAATTTTCAAGTAACAGACACTTTAGTGAAGTTGTATTGGAACAATGGGTGAAGGCATAGGGTAGAATTGTGAGGCGACTCCACTTGAAGCTGCTGTGACTTAGAATGTGTTAGAGGTACAGGCTAAGAAGAGAATTCACAAGACCAGAGCTAGGCATGAACTTCTGAACCTCTGTACCTCCATCAATTTATTTCACATTCAAAATGTGTTTTCTTATGTGGGTAGAACAATGCTCAGGAAAAAGAATTATCTTAACATTCTGGTTTTGTTGATTGATATGTAGAAATACAGAAACACACATATTGCGTAACAATACAAATAATTTGCACCTGAAATTCATTTGCTTAGTCCCTTGGAGCCCTACAGAACAAAATGTTTGTAACAAATACAGCTGTGCTGGCGATACTCTTGCGTTAGAGAAAACAAAAATAATAAAAAAAAATGGTCTCTGGTCCAAGTAGCTTATAGTCCAAAGGAAATCAGGGAAGAGTTTTGAAAAAACTGGCTTCTAGTTTGAGTTTGCTATTTCTCAAATGAATGCTGCACTTTTATGGTGGCGTGACTTTGTTCTTGCTGGGTTTTAATTTTTTTAAAGCTGAAATGCCTGTTCTCTTTACCAGCCATCAAAAGCTTACCCAGTCTTCAAGGCCCCACTTAAATGTCACTTCTTTGAAAAGCTTTCCCCATCTCCCACCCTCCCCCAGTCTGATGTCTTTCCCACCCTATTTTGTCCTCTTGCAGTCCTTTTTTTGGTCTCCATTACACTATGCACAGCCACGCATATTAGAGTTATTTGCCCTTGTGATTTAGGGGTCAGGACTCTGTTTTATTCATCCAGCTATCTCTCTGGCCACTTCTAGAAAGAAGAAAGAATTTTTGGAAACATAAAGGAAAATGTATATTTAAATAATGTTAGTTTTATATTCAGATAATATGTTATGTTTAGATACTTTGCAGACAAAATGCCTCCAAGTTTAAAGCCATGGGTGCAACTATTAATCTGGGAAAACTTTTAATTGAACGAGTTTCCCTGTTTTTAATTTTTTAAGATCTTGAAGGTGGAACTATCTCTAAAGGGGATCCTCGATAATTTTTTTGTTTAATCATACTGAAGCTGTCTTTAATCTCTGCACCTCTTCGTTCTCATCTACAAAATGAGAATACTATCTGCCCTATCTTTTCCACAGGAATATAACAAGGGAAAAGGAGAAATGACTATGGAAAAGGCTGAACCTTTATAGAAATGTAAAATGTTGTTCTCATTAAGTACCCGAAGATTTACTTTGTGTCCATATTGTAGCATTTGAGTATGCGGACTTTGGCTAACCCCATTGCAGCTGCATTAAGGATTCTCCATGAGCTGCTTAAGAGGAGAAGCCAAAAGGCTGATTACAGCTTAGGGCCCCCATCACAGCCATCAAAAGTTACCAAAGGGATTCTGGGACTTCAAGTTTGTTTCCAATTGTGCAGGAGGAAAGTCACGGCCTCAGCCACCTGCTTCCTGTCTCCACCATGACTCACACCTTTCAGGTTCACTTGGATAGAAGTTCAGATGAGATATGCTCAGGCCCACTGCCCTGGGATATTGATAGTTCTAAGGCTCAGGTACCTGTGTGAAAGGAGGGGTATGAAGCTGGGACCTGAGACCCAGGGGGATTGAGCCAAGGTCACAAGACACATTTTAGCTTACACAGAAAAATCATTTCAAGCTTCATTACTGGTGTAAGTGTGAGGCTTATTGTCCCTCAATAGGATGCACTGAGGGGGATGCAACATTATTCTTATGATAGCCTGGCTCCAAATGCACAATCTGAATCTAATCACAAGGAAATAGCAGACAAATCCAAATTGAAGGACATTCTACCAAGTAACTGACCTATTCTCTTCCTTTCTATAACATACTGTACCAAAAGATTAAGTCTCAGGAACTTTTCCAAATTAAAGAAGACCACAAGGATAGTGTAATTGAATGCAATGTGTTTTCCTATCCTAGATGCTGAACCAGAAAAAGAACATTACTGAGAACTGACAAAGTTTGAATACAGACTGTATTATGTCAGTGTTAAATTTCCTGATTGTGGTTATGAAAGAAAATACTATTGTTCTTTAAAAATACACACTTCAGCATTCAGGGTAAAGGAGCATGATGTTTGCAACTTAATCTCAAATGATTCAGAAAAATAGTAAAATGCATATAGGTATGTCTGTGAGGTTAGGGAGAGAGAACACACAAAAAGGTGATTTTATCTCCAAAGGGGATCCTCAATAATTTGGGAAAATAAAAACAGCTGGTGAATCTATACAAAGGAAATACAGAGGCATTTATTAGTCTTGAAACTTTTTAATACTTATTTTTTTAGTTTTTAGGTGGACACAACATCTTTATTTTATTTTTATGTGGTTCTGAGGATCAAACCCAGTGCCTCATGCATGCTAGGCAAGCACTCTGCCACTGAGCCACAACACTAGCCCAGTCCTGCAACCTTTTTGTAAGTTTGAAAAGATATAAAAATAGCAAGTTTTTAAAATAGTGCATTATATAAAAATTCAAGTGTTTATTTTATTTTACAGCTTGTTCTAGAAAATTATATGATTTATTACTTGTTTGTTTTTTTAAACAGTCTTAAGGAAGAATAATTTTAAAAATAAAATGATACACTGAAAATTCCACAGTGAAGAAAATAGTGAGGCCCTGTAATGCTGCCACTTGTGAGCTTGTTCTAGTCCTTTAATAATTCATTTTTAGACTTATATTAAAAAAAAAAGACAAGCAAGCCACAAGTTCCTGCAAGCCCAACCAGGAGAAACGGTTTAACAATACCAACACTCACCTCAATGGGTTTATGGATGATGGGTCTTCAGCCTAAATGAACCAGACATGTCAGTTGAAAAGTTGAACGACTCAAGTGTGCAGAACAAATACCCAAGCTGCCTCTAGCACTTTGGGGAAGGTAATGATTACACTTCCCAGAAGGAAGGCAGGGGCAGAAAGGCACAAAGCAAAGAGATACTAAAATGCAGCGTAGCGTAGGAGGTTCATTATGGGCAGCAGATCAACAGTAAAGGCTGCTCCCATCTTGGAATGTGAATATTAACAAGCTTTGGTGTTCAGCAAAGAATAACTGAAAGCTAATTGTAAAAGTAACTTTCATCCATCTCACAGTCTCTGAGTAAATGTCTATTGAGACAGGTCAGAAAATTCTGAAACCAAATAGCTCAGCAGGATAATCAGAAGGTCCTGGTCAGGATCAATATCAGAAGTTAAAGGGTAATTAAGGGAATGGAATGGACATTAGGAATGATAGGACAGGCAACAGCTGTCTGATATAGACAAATTAAAAGTCTGATGTAGAAAAAATAAAATGAAAATGGATGTCAGGCAGTAGCATGCTGTTCAATGTTTAACAACTGACTTTCTATGGGGAAAAGAAATAACTGATTTTCATGGTGTAAATATTCCCACTGTGGCCAAGTTCAAGTTACCAACATGATGTTACTGAACACAGGAAGTGATATACACAATCAGCTCTCAAAAGCTAGTGTGAACTGACTCTAGCATTACACTGGTAGTGACCTCAGTACCAGTCCCATAGCTAATTATGTTTTCCTGGTAAGTAACTTAGCCATTTGGGTCTCAATTTTCTCATCTGTAAAATGGCAACCTCATAAGTTAGTGAAAGAATCAAATGAAATAAATTCATCTCCATCTAAGGGGTCTTCCACCGCCTGTCACCATTTATGGTTCTGTGATGGAGTTAGCCTTTTTTTTTTCCTCTCTTAATCTCACATCAAGTCTTGTGAACCAGAAGAAAACAAGAGAATTTTAGAGGAACCTGCTTCACAGTGTAGTCATCAGAGGTGAAACCATGTACACATTCTTCAGGTGTAAGAAATTTAAGGCAGTGACCACCTTGCATATTTTATACAGGAGAGATTTCTGGGCATCAATCTGCTTGGAAAGTACAGCTAGGAAATTTACGTACTTCTATTATTATTTGTGGTTCTGGTTATGGAACCCAGGTCCTTGAAGGTTCCATACTACTCCCCTAGCCCCTACACTTCTATTATCTTAATGATATATTTATTTGGGATAGCTAAAGAGGTGCAAATGGTGCCAAAGCCACTGCAATATGTTAGTGTCTTTTCTCGAAACACTGCACCAGAATCTGCCACACAATGAACAGAGTAAAACAAGAGTCTATTCATAGATGTCCAGCAAATCTAAAGGGAGTAACTTGGTACAAGTGTTTCTTGACTTCTATCTTTATGTTACTTCCCTTGACTGGTACCTGGTGTTGCCCTCAAAGGGTATCAATTTACTATGTTTCTGAATTGGGGAGGCAAATGTTCAATCCATCCCCCAAGACATTGTTTGGTTACACAATTACCTCAGAAGGAGGTACATGGGATCTTTGTACTTCTTCCTTTTGGAAAAGATATAGATGTAACTGGAAATCTAAAAAAGCAGGTGTCAGAGGAATAAATAAAAGTAACAAGAAACTTGATCCCTGTTGGGATTCTCAGGACATCAAGCTAGCAGAGCCAGATGAAGGGGAATTCTGGCTTTAATCTGCCATTGAAGTAGAATGGAAGAGAAAACTTCCACCCTGTCATTCAAGAAACTGAGTGCAAAGGAGTTTAGTAAGGTATAAGAGACATAATACCTTGTGCTTCCGGAGGCTGCCAGGACTGGTAGGCGTAGAGATGGGAGACTGCTTAGACTTGGGGGTAGAGAGCTGGCTGCTGGAGGTTCCGTTTGCTAGCCCAAGGCAAGAGAAAAGGAAGGGATAAAAATCAACAGCATACAAAGGAGCAAGTTATCCGACCCCTCCGAAGACACTAAGAACATTCAAACAAGGCACACAGACAACCAAGTGATTTGATGAGCAGAACAAAGGTGAAAAGAAACACATTCCTGAAAAGGACAAGAACTGCAATCCTCAGTTAATTAGGTCCCTATGCAGTGCAAGGCAGACATCATCCCACCCTTCCCATCAGCGCCCTCCCTGAGTGCTTCCCAATCACGGGGGCCTGTTTCTTTTCAAACCTTTTCATATTCATTCTCAGGTCTGACCCTAACATCTCTGGGAGGTAGTCTGGACAAGTATTAGTTTACTTTAACTTTAGAGAGGAGAAAAGTGAGGCACAGAGAGGTTATGTGCCTTACATAAAAGGCAAGAAATATAAGTGCTTCAGACCAGGGTGCATCCACTTTGGTGGCAGATGATGGGGTAGGAATGGAACAATACCGATGTAGATCTGTTTCCCTCTCTTTTCCTGCTCACCTCCTCCCGCCTTTGCTACCTCATTCTAGGTGGAAAAAAAGGATCATCCTAAGGAAAGAAAGAGAAAGTAGGCTAATCAGGAAGAAGAAGAATGAAAGGGAAAGTGGAGGAGAAAAAGAAATTGAAACATAAAGAAGAGCCCAAACAGAAAAATGGGGCAGGGGAGAGAATTAGAGAGGCAGGGAGGAGCTGGGAATAGGGGAGAGGAAGGGTTGAAAAATATTGGTTAAGAGAAGAATGAGAACTGGGAGAAAGGCATAGAGACAAAGGTAGACAACTGTGGCCAGAGTCAGCATATATCCCCATTTGTCTCTAGTCAATAAAATGCTGATTTAGTTTTGAACATCTTTATATTCCATTTTGCTTTGAAATTGTTTTATATTCCCTTGCTGATGAGTTTTTTAATATCCAATTGTGAAAAAAGAAATGTGTTGCATTGAAATGGAAAAATTAAACAGTTTTCAAAGTGGATTCCTGTTCAGACATTTCATACTGAAGTGAGTTTTTTTTTTTTAATTTTAGAGCCTACATTGTTAAACAAAGATATTCTGAAATGTGTTTTTAAAAAAAGCAGGGGCTGGTGTTTAGCTCAGTGGTAGAGCTCTTGTCTCATATGTGTGAGGCACTGGGTTCGATTCCCAGCACCACATATAAATAAGCAAATAAAATAAAGGTCCATCAACAACTAAAAATTTTTTTCAAAAAAAGCAAATTTAGAGAGTGAAGGAGAAAGTGTTGAAAGAGAGAGAAAGAATAAACAGAAAATTAAGCAAGTAGAAAGATGACCTGAGAATGCCACTGTTAGTCCAACAGATAAAGTTTAAACTGCGTTATCATTAATATTTTCTGAAGATTATACTTCTACACTATTTATGGTTATGTTTCCCTAGGTTCTGGAACATGCATAGCAATGGTAGAGATGGGAAATATATCAGTGTGGTGGTTGCTGAATTTATCCAAGTGAAAATGAGTTGGAAAATGAGCACATAAGCTCCCACCACTGTCTGGTTTTTGAGAGGCTTCCCTCCTTGTCCTTCATTTGTTTAGCCAATAGTTATAGAGTACTGCTCATGAGTCAGGCAAAGTACTAGATATTCAGGCAAAGTACTATAAAGTGATAAAGATAAAGATAAAGGGTTTCAGAGATGAATAAGAAACTTCCTGTGGGGAGGCAGATAAGGACACCATGAAGACAGAGCCATGCATAGGATATTTTTGAAGCCCAGGGTAGGGCGGGGAGGGAGATGTAACACCTGAGAAATCTTTAAAGAAGAATCTGGTATAGACAAATCTACACAGAGAGCCAGCAGATTAACAGTTGCTAGGGGCTGAGTGGGGAAAGAAGTTGGAGGGAAATGGAAAGTGGCTGCTAATTCATAGGAGGTTTCTTTTGATGAGACAAAGTTATTCTGGCATTAAATCATGGTAATTGTTGCACAACTCTGTGGCTGAACTAAAACCCATCGAATTGCACATTTTAAATGAATGAATTATATGTTATGTGAATTTACCTCAATAAAGCTGTTTTTTTTTTTTTTAAGATAAATGGGAACCAGCTACACCAAGAGGACTGAAGGGGGTATTCTATGCATTAGATTTGTACCAATGGGCAAAATCATGAAAATGTGAAAGAATATAGTGCTTACAAAGTGCAAGTAGCTTATAATGGCTCAAGTTTATAATGCCAGCAGGGAGTTCAAGGAGATGATGCTGGAGATAGAAGATAAGAGCCAGACCTTCAGAGTCTTTTGTGTGACCTATTAAGTTTGGGTTTGATTTCTGAAAAAAGTCACAAAAAGATTTTAAGTTGAAAGTGATCTGAATTTTAGAACTATCACTTCAGCTGCCATGGTAATACTGGTTTGGAGTGGGCTGGGTTAAGGGTAAAAGAAACAGAGATGTTGCTTAGGTGATAATGATAATGGTGACAACCAAGGCAATGGGGAGAGAAAGAAGGGACTCAGCAATACAGAGGGACCTAGAGGCCAGATAAGCTTAGAGTGCTATGTATACATACCATGTAAGCCACCCAAAGAACATGACCTGTACCAGGCAGCACAGAGAATGTGGGTGCCAGACTGCCAAAGCATCTGGCTTTCTGGCAAAGGCTGCACTGTAGGAAAGGCAAGAGTCTGAAGAGTCACAACTGCTTGAAGCAGTCAGCTGCTCTTTTTAAGAAATGAGGGAGTTAATTAATGAAAGAGTTAATGGACCCCTTACAGTGCCTGAGGGCTTTCTCATCAGGACCTGGTCACTAGCATACAGGATAAGGAACAATCTTAGAGACCTGTGTGAGCTGACACCTGAAGTTTCCAAAAAGAGCTCTGGTATCAGCCTCCTGAGGTCTCACAGATGTGGGCATCCCTGGGTAAGTTCTGGTGCTTTATTCTATAAGGTCGCTATATACTTTGCAGATTCTGGTTGCCCAGCACTTGCCAGTCACAATGCAAAAGGGTGACTATTATATTCCAAGTATTAAAACTGTCTTTTTAAAATCTACACACTTAACTGAGAATGAACCCATTGGCCTTGCCAAGATACGAGAAATTGTTAGTCACAAGCATGTCTGCATGTGAGTTAGTTTCTATCTATTGGCTACAGATCTTAACATATAGGTTTTTCCACAAGTTCCAGTTTTTTTTCCTCAATATATTCTAAAACTCTTTCACCCACTAGCTTTAGAAGCAGTATATAAATACATGTTCCATATATGCCTCTCCATATTATCTGCATATGTGTAAATGTATATATATGTTCTCCAGGTTACTACCTCCAGAGAATCAATCTTAAGCTAGCTGTAAATAAAGGATCTTACTTTGTCATCAACATTCAACAAGCATTTTGGAGATCAGTTTTTAATAATTTAACTGCCATGCACTGCATTGTTGAAAAAATGCAGACACTTCCCAATATTTTCCCAGAATTCCCTGATGGAATGAAATCCAAAATGGACATAGAGAAATGAGAAAACATAGACATGCACAGGCAAAAGTAGGTTCCTTACAAGCTAAAAGAGCTCCTTCATTTAGAACGTAGGTAAAAATATATTCATATACACATTTTTGCATTTGGATTCTATGGGGAAAAATCAGGAAAAGTGCCATTTGATATGGATTCTGAAGTCGATTCACATAAATGTCAACTAAAAGAAGCAGCAGGAAATAATGCAAATAGGATCTGATGAATTCTGTGTGCTCTTGGATTGGTAAACCCATTGTAGAAAGGCTGTCACATTTCATTTTGAGTGAGAATGGAAATGGCACCATTGTTTGATCTTCATTTTCCTTTATTCTTCTTTATTAAACATCCTTAGCTCTCTGGTGGTTTGAAAATGCCTTGGGATGGGGGGCGTCTTCTTCCTCTTTGACTAGTTAGTGTCTTTCATTTTCTACCTCAGAACCACAGCTCTCACTATTCTCACCTTTTATTTATATATAGTCCAAATCCTCTAATTTCTTTCTTCTCTTTATACAGTTCATTTCCCCCTTTGCAACAAGGTATGTCAAAAACATTTCAAACCTTTTCAACAAATAAAGGATAATTATTATTTGTTGAGTGTCTATGGTAAGTCAGGTGTGTGCTCTCTCTCTCTCTCTCTCTCTCTCTCTCTCTCTCACACACACACACACACACACACACACACACACACACTCCAATTACAGGAAGCAAAGTCAGGATTCAAACTTAGGTCTTTTCCAAACCCTGAAGCTTTCATATATTCTTCCCCTCCCCCCGCTTTTGCTATATAGTGTTGGCAGAGAAAAGAGAAAGGAATAAACAGGTAAAAGCAGACACCAGAGCTGATACCCATCTTTAAGACTTCTATCCTATTTGATCGGGTTTAAATTTGAAAGTGGTTAGCAAGAGCTCTTTTTCATTCATCAATTTGGCTGGGTGCATACACAATGTCATGAAACAATAGAAGGCAGACAAGCCAGCATGCCATGTAACTACCCTCAAGCCACAGAGTGCTCTGGGAAGATGGTATTTGTGCCCTGTCTCCTCCCTTAGTTGGTGCCCTTCAGCTATGCAGTACAATTGCCAAGCCTGGCCCTGTGCAGTTTTGGCACACTGGCTTTTCTCAATGATTATTCCTGTCCTTGCCCTTATACTTATCTTTAGCTCCTTGGCTCTGTCAGACTTTCCTGTCAGAATGGAAAGGGACAAGCCTCAACAGGATGGCTGTTAGGGCAAGTAGGCTGATTATCTAGATTTAGAGGGATTGAAAATATATGTGGGAAAATGGTCTCCTGAGAGTGAGGAATAAAATGCTGGTGGTGGTAGCTAGGGGCTAGTTTCCAAAAAGCAATGAAAGAGTCCAGTTTCTGGTATAGATTGTCAAGGACAGAATGTATGGAATCACCAGTCAGGCTGAGTTGATGCTGAGCTCTCAGACTGTGGATTCCTTTGCCTGGAAGCTAGACTGATCCTGAAAAAATAAAATGTAGTTAAATAGAAGTTGGGTGTAAGTTGCCTCAGGAATAGTGACTGAAGAGCTGTCTGGGAAGTAATTTAGACATGTCATTAACACTCTGGGTTCAAATTTTCTTGACCAGAATGGGACAGAAAAAGAAGGGTCAATTTGGCATCTGCTTTTCTTCCAACATCTGATGGAGATGAAACTGATTAAATGCTCATTCAATTAGCCCTGACCTTCTCATCCTAATCCCAATACTTCAGCCCAACTCAAAATCAAGTCTTTTGTTTTTGATTTGATGTCTCTTCTGAAATACTTCTCCCTGAAAATAACCCCAGTCTAACAAAAAAGTCATGATAATAATTTCAGATCCTCCTTAATAATTGTATTTCTACATTTTCAAATCATTTACAATACCAGAACTCACATAATTCTCCTCATAATCCTAAAACATGATGACCAGAAATGACTAGTCTTCTTTTAAACAACAAAGATATAGAGGTTCAGAGAGGGTATGATTTGTTTAACTGGTATAAACTGTCTCTACTCCATGGATGATGGCTTCCAGAATTTGCTCACAGAATCCATTCCAAAATTCCCTTAGGGTTAGTATATCATATATCAGCCACTGTGATCTTTCAGTGATTTCATTATCTGTCATGTGTTCTCTAACTCCTATGTCACTTACTTCCTCATTTTTTCATATGGAGACACTCTAAGCTTTTCTTTATTCCAGTCCAAAGATACCCTGTTTCCTCTTTACACATACAAGAAGTTTTTCTGGAAGACCATCCAAGTGAAACCAAGGTGGTTTCAACTTACATCAGAATAAAGCCAAGAGACAGACCCTGTGGTTTTCACACATCCATTCCAAAGAGTGTTTGGGTAGGGTATCTAGATTGCTTTGACTAATTGTTTCTGCTCAGTAGAAAAGCTTTTGTCCCTTTCCCCAGACCCATTCATTAGGAAATCAAGAACTGAGGGCCCAGAAACAATTCCTAAATGCTTTGGTCATTGGGTTGTTTCTCAGGCCAAATTTCATCACAGACTGTGAGATACTGCAGCTCAGAAGATGAAATTTGAATTTTAAATCTATATCCTACAGAGTCTTATATAGCATACACTTATGAATCTCAAATAAGGGAGAAAAGTAAGATTATTCCCTACTGTAGAACAAATTTATGTATCCAATCCTGCAATATTTTAATACAGATGGTTTTCCTTTAAGAAAAGCACATCTGTAAGGAGGCTAGAATTGCCAGAGTTGTTTTCTCAAGCTTGACAATGCTGTCAATGCTTATTTACTGTTGAAGGTGGTTCTGTTCAGAAGTTTCTGATGGAGCAAGTCTGTGTGACCTGGAGCAGATCACTCAACTTTTGTGTGCCTCAGTTTCTTCATCTGCAAAATGGGGATAATAGCACCTGCCTTATAAATTTGCTGTAAAGACTAAATTAGTCTGCAAGACTATACTAATAATAAGAACTACATAAGTATTTTGAAATAAAAAAATTTGAAATTTACGTATACACTGGTTCCTGAAAAAAAAAAAAACAATCTTCTTAGTGACAAATATTTGTCTTACTGTTTTTCCTCATAGCACCTAGAATTTCTAGATATTCCAGCCAAACTTTGGAGATTCAACTGTATTTAAACATAAGTCCCAGGCAAGGCAGGCTGATAAGACTCCTGTTGTAGGGAGGTACCATATTCATATACTACAGGGTCCTCAGTGGCCTCTGTTATGCTGCTTGCTTCAACCATTTCCTAAGGGGCTCTGCAATAGTGATAGAAAAATTGTCTTCCATCTGGGGAAGCTCTTGCAGTTAAACTTGACAAGAGCTGCAGGTTTAGAAAGAATCAGATGGGTGAGGGTGATAAGGAAGTTTTTATTTTCCCATAGGTCTGCCAAGGGCACCACTTCCCCTTGGAGTGACAGTTGAGAGTTGATGGAATGTCTACGCCAGAGCACTCCAAACAAAGGCACTTAATTATTTCTGGTGCTGGGTTCAATGCAGCACAAAGAGAATGACACAGACACCACACCATCCCAAATCTCTGACCTGAAGATGGAGGAAGGAAGAAGGAAGCTTAGAAGCAAAAACCATTCAAAACAGACCTGTGCATTCACCACACTGGATCTCCCACACCCTGCCTCATGCCAGGCAGGTAGTGCAAAAATGCCTGCCAGGAAGTGAGACGAGCTGAGTTCTGGCTCTTGAGTTCCCTGATATTTTAGAAGCAAACTTGGATAATTATGCTGCTCCAAACTAATTCATGGTGCTATTATGAGGGATAGCTATAGTGCAAGAAATGCTTTGCAAAGTGCACAACACTTAATTTATGCCAAGGATTGTTATCTTGAACCTTTATTAGCAAGAAAAGAAAGGTATTATACTTTTTAATTTAATATCCACTGGTCATATATTACTGTTCAACATTAGAAATATGGCTGGTCAGGCTGGGCATAGTGGCGCAGGCCTGTAATCCCAGCGGCTCAGAAGGCTGAGGCAGGAGGATTGTGAGTTCAAAGGCAGCCTCAGCAATTGTAAGGCCCTAAGCAACTCAGTAAGACCCTGTCTCTAAATAAAATACAAAAAAGGACTGGGATGTGGCTCAGTGGTTGAGTGCCCCTGAGTTCAATCCCCAGTTCCCCCCACCGAAATGTAGCTAGTCAGAATTAAGATATGGTATTAAGTGTAAACTACATGTCAATTTCAAAGAATGTAAATATCTCAATAACTTCTTCGTTGATTACATGTTGAAATTATAATATTTTGAAGGTATTGCTACATAAATTACATCAAAATTTAGTCTTTTCCTTTTAACTTTTAGAAATGTGGCTACTGGAAAATTTTAAATTTTATATATATATATATATATATATGGCTTTCGTTTGTGGCTCAACATTGTATTTCTGTTGAGCAGNTAGTCTCCTAGCAAACTTGTTCAAACCAGAATCAAACCTATATATTTTCTAATGAACTAGAACATGAAAACATTCCTTTATCTGAACTTGAACTGAGCTAATGTTTCATTTGGTTTGAATTCCTGCTAAAGAGAAACATTTTGGGATTTCTTTTGCCTTTGAAGGAAGTTAGTTAAAATTCCATGGAAATGGCCTATCTCCTACAATCTTTAGTTTTTTAGTTGGAATGAAGGTATGTGAATCTATCCATGAATTCCAGATCCAAGATAGACCAATACAAGAAGGAAACACGGTGGTACTACCTACTATGTCCTAGAAAAGAACAAAGACTTTCAGTTCCACCCAACACCACTTACTCTTTGGTTAAATGTATATTAACCTTCATATGTCCCTTGCTAACAGCTCAGAAAACTCTTAACATTTTATGAAATGATTGTTTCTTCTTAAATCTAAAATAATATCTTTTAGAAAAAAAGTTATGCAAACTGAAAACTATAGATTGTCTATACCTCATTATTTTCTTTATCTGATTCTGAACCCATGAGAGCTATTTTATAATGCTATAAATTATAAATATAAATAACTCCAGCTCCATTCATTTACCTTCAAAGTGTCAAAATGCATTCTGCTGTCATGTATAACTAATAAGAACAAATAAAATAAATTAATAAGTAAATAAAACTAATAATATTAATAATGGAAAACTATTCTCATCTTTAAACATGCAAATCCTGTCTTATTCCAAATAAGGAATAAGACAATAAGTTCACCAAGTCTCAGAGAAGAAAAGAAATTTGCCCGAGATCACAAAAGTGATGTGGTTGGGCCTCCTTAGATGTCTCCCTCTCCTCTTCCATATCCTAACTACCACCATCCCCCACTTGACCTCCCCACTTGGAATGGTCCTATGATACTGTTTTGTCTGAGATCAACTTTGCCCCTCTGGGTAGATACATTGGACTTGGCTCTAAACAAACTGCTATGGAATGAGCATAATAATTTTACATGGATTTTCTTACCCTTTGGGGGGTGTAATCATGCAGAGGTTCTAGACATATCAAAAAAGGTGAGCTCAAATATTCTGGAAACTGTCATGAAAGTAGTTCTATACTAGGGTTTGGCTTCATTTATGTCCATGAACTATCTGCAATGAGGATTCCAATTCTCTCTACCAAAAACACCACTTTACTTTGGTGGTAGGAAATAGAAGTTGTTTGTAAATCTGATACCTGCCACACACATTTATTATTCTATTTGCCTGGTGAGAATAAATTCTCATTTCTTTTCTTTAGCAAGGGAGTTCTGAAGGAGCAATAGCATATCTTGGCTGCCTGGGCCTGGACTGGAATCTACTACAACTCTTCAATTTGACAAATATTTATTGAGTCCTAATATATTCCTGTTCTGTCTCTGTCAGTGAGAGGCATATTTTGTAAAGGGGAAGTTCTGTAGCATGCTGTAGATCAATGATTTCACATTTAAACAGTTTAATTCCAGGTGGTTGTATTCATGTGTACTGGGTAACCAATTATATGTAGTCTACAAAGAGAATCTTTTTAAATTCAAGCTTATGCACCCTGAATATTTCTAACTAATAGGTTATATGGCAGTTTAAAAAACAGGTTCACAAATCCTGCAATAGCTCCCTCAAAAGGGTGGATGCTAATTCTTTTCCCCTTAAACACAGACTGAACTTGGTGACTGCTTCTAATTATTAGAATAAAGTAGAAGTGACAGTGTTGGCTTTGAAGACTAGATAATAAAAGGCACTACATCTTCTTTGTTCATTCTTTTGAATCTTTCACTTGAGTGGGAGATCCTGCCAAAAGCCATTTTGGAAGTGGATCCTACAGCCCAGTGGAGCCTTCAGATGATCACAGCCCCTCCCAATAGCCTAACCACAACAATATGAGAGACCCTGAGCCAGAACCACCCAGCTAAGCCACTACAGAATTTCTAACCCACAGAAATTGTGAGATAATAAAAGCTTATTTTAAGCCACTAAGTCTTGGGATAATTTGTTTCACAGCAAGATATAAGTACAGTTAGAAATCCTTAAAAATAGCTAGTGCTATTTCTGAAAAATGATTAGGTAAGCAATTATTGCTAGATTTTATAAATCTTGACCAAATGTTTTAAAGTTCTTTTAAAAATTTTTTTAAAGTCTCTGCTTAGAAATTGTTCAAATGATTTTATTCCCCATCCAAGTGTTAAAACCGGAGGCTTAATAGTTTCAGCAATATGAATGTGCTTAGATAAATTCATGTGCCCTTTTGTACACTTGAACAAGATGTCATCAAGACACACCTATTTTTATTCCTTCAGGAAAACTTACCTAAATTCTTTTTTAAAATATTTTTTAGCTATATATGGACACAATGTCTTTATTTTGTTTATATATTTTTATGTGGTACTGAGGATTGAACCCATGGTCTTACACATGTGAGGCAAGTGGTGTACTGCTGAGCCACAACCCCAGCCCAAAATTACCTAAAGTCTTACTATACTGGGTGAAATAGGTCATTTTGTGCATATATTCACTCAATGACATTACTTGAGCATTTACTAGGAAGCACACACTTTGTTTCGCACTGAGGAGACAAAAACGAATGTGACACCTTGCTCTTGAGGGCTTCAATAGTTAGGGAAGTAGACAAACACATACTTTACAACACAGGCTGCTGAATATTACCCCAGATATATAGACGGCATGCAATGATATTGCATGACAATGGAAAATGATTTCTATGTGAGATCATGAAGGATGAATAGGAATTTTTAAGTGAAGAGTGCTGAGTTGGAAAGATGGTATTCCAGGTGTACGGGAACAGTGTGCAAAGACATTGAGGTATGAAAAGCCTGGGCTGACCTTTTATACTTTAGTTTCTGTTGCTTGAGAACCAAGAGATGGCTGGTCATGTACATACTCGTAGCAGTGTGGTGTAGGCAGGACAGGCTATTTTTCTAGGAAAAGGTATTTCCAAGCCAAGAGGCTACTCAAGCTGCCCCAAATTAAAGGGCCCTGTGTAGCTAGGTGCAGTGGCGCATGCGTGTAATCCCAGTGGCTTGGGAGACTGAGGCAGGAAGATCACAAGCTCAAAGCCAGCCTCAGGAACTTAGTGAGGCACTATCTCTAAATTTATATATCTGGGATGTGGCCCAGTGGTTAAGTGCCTCTGGGTTCAATGCTGGGTACCAAATAAATATATAAACAAAGGGCCCTTGTGGTTCCCTAAGTCTCTCAGGATTGAAGGATTCTCATGATGAGTCCTGTCGGAGCCTTGGGTAAACAAATGTGTAAATCTTAGTGTGAAGAAATCAAATTGTCTGGGTGCAAGTCTACTATCTTCTCAACTTGGACTTCTGTAGCTTTTTAGTTTTAATAGCATCTGTTATAAAGGAATGGAAGACATTTCCTTTTAGATCAGTGCCACTCTAAGACAAGTTTAAGAGTTTCTGCCAGAATGTAAATCAGCACACTGCTGCCTTTCTCAATGAAATAATGCTCTGGAGAAAAAAAGTCAGCTGATCTAAATGGTTTGCTTAGTGGCATAGTTAATTTACATTTGGCACAAGCACCTAATCTCATCACAGACTGACTGATAACAAACAGCTCACTAGTTGGCAATGATCCATACACCACAATTTTCAGATTACTCACAATCCACTAAATAAAATGCTTTATGACAAATCTCTTTGCATGTTTTCAGAACCCTGTGTTGTCTTTTCCTATTGTGAGAGTAGTGCAATCTCATCTTCCTTTTTTTTTTAAAAAAATATAAATATGTATAGTGTACTGGTCTCTCTTTTTATTTTATGATATCTAATTAGTTCAGAGTCAAGTTTGAAGTGCAAGTGCATCAGCTATGTTGATACTTTTGGGTGTCGATTTTTAGGCTTTTGTCCTTGATTCTGATTTTTAATTCCAGATTTATGGATTTATGTTTGCCTTGATTATTTCATTGAATATGTTTTGGCTGGATGATATTGAAGATGATCACAATAATGATAACCATGACAATAAGCATTATAGCAAGAATGGCAAGAAGGCCAGATTTCTGGTCTGTGTCCATTATGAGTGGAATGAGGGTTTGTGACTGTGCCTCCATGACTCCAACCAAGTTTGAGAGTTTTTTTCCTTAAAAAATTGATAATCATGGACACACAGTGATGATCATGAGGAATTCATTTCTCTGCATGCAGAAGGTATTGGCCTCCATAAATGAAGTCAGCGTGCACAGTTAAGAAAAGAGCACTCACCGTCTTGGTCGTTACCTGAATCAGCTGGAGACTTACTTCGGCGCATAGGGCCAGGGCTCTTGGCTGAACTCTTCTGAGGTGTTGGAGATGCCTTTGGGCCAGCTGTGGCTGACGGATTTCCCTTCATGACTCGGCATTCTGGGCAAAAGGACACAGAGAGCTTAGCAGAGGGTAAAACTCAGGCTCAGCATATTATACCAGCCTTTGGAAAATGGAATAAACAGCACAGGCCAAAGCACTTAAATGGTTCAGGACTACAAGGCAGTCTTCATTGTTTGTAGGAATTATGGCCCCAAAGAGAGATGCATGAGGAAAACTTCCAAAAGTCACCTGGGCTAAACAAGGTGTTTAAATTTCTAGATTGTGGAACAAGGACAGGAGTTTAGAAGCAGGTCAAGTAAGTAATAAGTCAAGTCAGTCATTTGAGGATGACTTAGCCATGTCTCAGAATAGTACTTTTGGATATAATGTTTAATTAATTTCCTAGGAGTAGAGGTTGACATCTCAGAGGTTATAGTTACACAGATGAAACATCCATGAGTAATTTATAGGCAGGATAAGCAGTAAGAGTTATTGTCTATTACATACCACACATTGTAATGGCACATTACGAATGTTATGTCATTTTACATGAATGAGTACCACCACCACCATCTTACATTTATAGAGCTCTTTTTGATTTTCAATGCAAGTTATCATAATCCCTTTATGATGGTTGTTTAATGAATAAATGAGTCATCAATGACTGCCCCTTGTAACTTCAGAATGCTCATAGGAGTATAGTACAGTCTGCCAAATATTCCTGCATTTACCTCAGCCCCAATCTGACATATTTGTAGCACTCTTTCTAGGCAGGTCACTTACTTTCCTCTGTTATGGTAAACTTGGGCACTGATAGTGCTGATTTACTAGGAGGATCATTCTATTCATTTTGCTGAGGAAGGTAGAAAGTACTTAAGCCTTATGAAAAGTGGAATAATACAGATGGGTAGAGGATAGTGTTTTCTTTTAGACACCTCCTTTTGCCTGCTATTTAAAGGTGCACTGAAATGTAAATTAACAATAAAGATTTTGGGAGCTATTCTGGTAAATCAAGCTTATTAGGAAACTGAACTGAGTGGAAAGCTCATTTTTGTTTGCTTCACTTCTTGTTTGGTTGATGAACTTTAGTAATCACTGCCCAGAGTTAGAGATGTAGAAAGGCATAGGAAACTGCACATAACCTGTATTTGTTTAGCTATTTGATGATCATTTGCCTCTTCTCAAAGGAATAACAGCAGAAATACTATTTTTTTAGGGTTCTTGTCACTTGAGTTGTTTGTAAAGTTTATATTAGTAAAACTGCCTTTGCTTTTTTAATACTTTACTCCTCTTAAAAGGAAAACATGTTTTGAATGTGTCTTTCCATCAAGATCATATCCTAACCCTGTTGTTGAGTGAGCTAAGTCACCTTTATCTTACACCTGGAGCTTAACCAAAGGAGATACGTGTTCAGCTCCTTCCTGAGATGAATCTTCTGGAATCCTGAATCACAAAGTAAGGTGAACATTACAGCAAACTCAAAGGTGGGGAAAGGGTCTGAGACTAAGAATATCATGGGAAAACCTTTCTAAAATGAGACCATTAACATGGACCAAATAGCTGGAGGATGTTACCTAGAAAAAAAGTGTATACATGGGATTCAATTTCTTTCTCCAAATTTTCCTTCCTGCAGTCTAATGGTATCTATTAGCCCATATGACACAATATGCATTTCCAGAAATATGGTCACTATTATGGCAGATGGTGAGTCTTATTGACTTTGAAGGCTAGATTTCTGGGACATACTTTCACTTAGTGGCCAATGTATTCAAATATATAGGAGAAAGACTAATAGTATCTGCCCTTGAGGGGCCATACTTGGATGTTCTCCAGGCCAACATAAACTCATGTAAATCCTAAGGAATAGAAGTAAGGAGAAAAATAGGGCAAAAAAAACCCAATGGCTAAAAAACAAAACCAACAAAATTTAAAAACCCAATGGTTGTGCTTACCATTTTCATCCAGGGAGAAATCATCCTGAGCATAGCGAAATTTTTCAGGACCACAGGCAATAAAAACATCATCATCACCAAAGAAATCGTGAAGACAGGTTACCTGTGGAGAAAACAGAAACGCTGGATTTGTATTTGGTGTTCTTGTGACAATGAACTTCATGCCATGTTGGCAGTGTGGGAAGCTTCACATGAAAGCCATTGTCTCTTTCAACCAGAGAGCTCCTTTTCCTCAAAACACCTATCACACTCATAGTCTGCACTATGATTCACAGTAAGTGAAGATCAAGTGCTATTGTTTTCTATGTTTCATGTATGGCAGTCTTGTTTCCATAGCATCTAAAGTAAGATTAGAACCATATCTAAATGGAATGGCCCCTACCAAAGTAAAGTCAGTTGGTCCTACAAATGTCACTTTTTCTCAGACTTTCAAATACAAACTATTGTTGGCCCAATTCTGGAGCCAGGGATCTAGGCTAAGGCACGTGAGAAATATTTTCTACAACCTGCAGTGGATAAAACCTGGAGCTGATCCAGAAGTTGAAATTCCTCTCTTCATGTACATGAGCTCTAAAGGATACCACTTCTTGACTGCTTTGTACCCACAAAAATTAGACCTTGGCTATAATGAGTCTAGAACCTGGTCTTGGCCCAGAATATCATTGCTCACTGAGAAACTAAGAAGGGAAAACTGCTGACCACTTGAAACTTCATCAGGAGCAATGGGTCCCATAGATTTGAGTCTTTCCTGTAAAGCCATGTTCCCAGTACCTTCCTGTCCTCCAGCACCCTATGCATGGCTGTTTCTTCACAATACAGTCTCCCCAGCTCCCTTTCTGCAGAAATAAATGAGGGTCCCTGGGAAAGTATGCTGCTCCCTGCAGTCTCCCCACTTCTCAGCTTTTCTAATTACAACTGATAATTAGTCCAGCACGCATCAGGGAAACCCCAGGAGAAGCTATAGAGTCAAAACATGCTTATCCAAATCCTTAGCTTGTAAGTGTTCAAAGCCTCTAATTGTTCTAAGCTTCCCATTCAAGCTGCCAGCAATGGCTTTCCAAAGACATAGTGCTCACAAACTAACAACAGCTTGCTGGGTACAGAAAGCAATATGTTACATTTGAAAACTGTTTATATTAATAACATCACCCCCACCCAAGGTCTATTCAGTCCCTGTTCTCCCAGTCAAGATGATTGCAAGCTTTACACAAAGGGAGAAATGCTTAAAGATTATCCCCATTGTTTTAGCCTTCCAATCATCTATGAAATGCTCAGAGAAGGGAGAAACTCTTGGAGGACTGCCCGGGTCGCTCTTATTAAGCATCTTCCCAGTCCTGAGTCCCAACCTCATCAAATAAACTAACACCCTTCTCCAACCCACTTGTCTCTCACCTATTCATTCCACAATCATGTAATGACAATCAGAGTATCTGATTGAATGCTTACTCTGTGACAGGCACTCTGCTTCCAAATCTGTCATCACATTTTACCCTCACAACAAATCCTTAGAGGTTGGTATTATTGTCATCACTATTTTAGAAATGAGAAATCTGAGACCCAGAGACAATAAATAAATTGCCCAGAAGGAAACCAACAAATCCAAACAAATACAGATCTATCTGACTTCAAAACCTGTGCTTTAAACTACTTAGCAATACAAAACACATACAGTTTGGACACTGGGGAGACAGACAAGTAAGACTGAGACCATCACTTCATGAAGCTCAAAGTGTGATGCAGTGAGATACATTGAAACAGAGTATTTCAATTTAATTCACTTTATATGCTAGGATGGAAAAATCAGTAGGTGCTGTGGAGTGATTTGATGGCCACATCCAAGCAACTCAGTCTCTAGCTGACACTATTCGTTCAATAGGCACATTGTATATGGTCTATATAGCAGATCCAATAATGAAGGATACATGGCTTTGAGCCCCACTACAGACCTCAAGCTAATGTTTTAGACCTTGGTTTAATACAACCTAGAGACTCTAACTTTGATGCACTGGTGTCTCTTTATTGTTTACCCCCTGCTACCTCCTTAACCCTGAAGATTTCTATTGTATCTTCTTGTTCGAGACTGTCCTTGACCCCTGAGTAGCTGCTTTTAGTTTTGGTCATGAGTACGGTAAACTTCAACCTTGGATGTCCCTCTGATAATGGTCACAAGGAATTGTGTACTTTGTTTCATGACCTGCCTGTGCCTTCATAGATTTCAGCTAGCTCTCCCCAGTAGATCACAGGTTTCTGAATGTAAAGATCAAGTATATCTCTCCCTCTGTTTCTTCCCATGGTTCATGGTAGAGAGCTTAAGAAATAATGAAAATTTAGCCAAACCCAGTTCTGCTTCTACTGCATGCAAAAAAGACAAAGAGGAACATTCATAGGATTTGTAAAGATATAGAAGGACAGAGAAGAAGAAACAGGAAGAAGAAATCAATTGTGACAGACAGCGAAGTTTAGCATTCAGAAGCTTTGAAAAAGTAACAAAACCATAAAAATTTATGAATAAGAAAGGAGAAATGACTGAGTTGAGAAATTATTCTTCATATAATAAAATAATTAGTTTTAAATGGATGATTTTTACATGATGTCTCAATGTAGGATAACAAAGCCTTGAAGATTGTTAGGGGGGTGGCTGTTACAATTACCTACCCTCCACCAACCCAAGCCTTGCCACCTCCAGCCAGGCTTTTCAAAAAAGCCTTTGGATAAAACCTCCTTTGGGGAGCTTCTAAGAAAGGAAAAGTTCTTATGCTTCTGACAAACTCACAATGGTTTCAAATATATTCGTGTTATAATGCAGCTGTTTGGCATCAGATTTCTTGTGTGATTCCACCCTATATTTTACTGGTTCACAAACATAGAAAAATTCACATTGCGTATGTGTGTGTGTGTGTGTGTGTGTGTTTAAAGAGAGAGATAATTTTTAATATTTATTTTTTAGTTTTTGGTGGACACAACATCTTTATTTTATTTGTATGTGGTGCTGAGGATCAAACCCTAACCCCATGCATGCCAGGGAAGCGTGCTACTGCTTGAGCCACATCTCCAGCCCAACGTATGTGTGTTTTAATCAGCTTTTTTTTTCTGTTGTGACCAAAAGACCTGATAAGAACAATTGGAGGAGGAAAAAATTTATTTTGGGGATCATAGTTTCAGAGGTCTCAGTCCATAAATGTCCTATTCCGTTCCTCAGGGCCCAGGGAGAGGCAGAATATCAAGGTGAAGACTGTGGTAGAGGAAAGTGGTTCAGGGCCTTGCACCAAGAAGCATAGAGAGCTCTGCTTAACAAGGACAAAATATAAACCCCCAAAGCATGACCCTAGGGACTCAACTCCACCAACTCCACCCTATCTGCCTACAGTTACCACTAAGTTAATCCCTATCAGGGGATGCACTGATTAGGTTAAGGCTCTCATAACCCAATCATTTCACCTCCAAAACTTCTTGCATTATGTCCCCCCTTTTGGGGGACATCTCACATCCAAACCATAACAATGTGGACACCTAGCTTTCCTAAGTACTTAGATACCAAGACACAATAGCCCTCATAATTTTCATAGGTTGGGAAAATAGAATACTCTCCATCTTAAATGAGAAGCCTGAAGCACAAAAGTCAAAATGGCACAAGGATACACAGCTGGCTCATAGCAGACTTGAGACTAGCATTCATTTGTCCAGCTTCAATTCAGGACAAAATAATTCAGGGCTTTCTAAAGCCTTGACTTGGATCTATTGGCTTCATCAAACTTCCAGAGGGATCCATGGGATAAAATTGGCCAAGAACCCCTACATGGAGTCTTTGCTGGTTCTTTGTAAAGTTTTCTCTTTCCCTCAGCTCCTACAGATCCTGTTGGTATTTTTCCCATACCACATTCTGCCTGTGTTACAGCCATTGATGGACATGTATTTTCTCCTTCAGGTACCCAAAGACAAGACTGTCCAGTTCATTTTTGTATTCCCCACAGTAAGTGTTTGGTACACAATAGATATATAATAAATGCTTGTAGACTTAATGAAAAAAATAGAGCCCTGACTTGAAAGGCTTATATATAGGCCAGGCAGAAGAGTCTCCATTGTCCCATTTGATGCCTGATATGCATCACAACTACTGAATTGAAAAAAATAATTTTCTTTATTAATCATATTCTTAATCTATGGAAGAGAAAATTTACTGACAATTGAGTATGTAGTGAAGGACAGGAGAAAGATGAATAAAAGAAGGAGGAGGGAAAAAAGGAAGAGAGGAAGAAGAGAAGAATGGAGTATAAAATATAACTTTAAAATAAAGCTCACACTCATTTAATGCCTTTTAAAAAAATTCAATTGAGATAATATGACACAAAGTCCGCCCAGGCTTATATTACAAGGCATGATTTTCAAAATTCGCTTTTTTGAAATAAAATTTCCATCACAAGGCAACAAAAGTAGTAAATATAATAATCATTGCAATACCACTTACATCATCCTCAGAGAGTAAAGGTTTTGCTGACATCAGCTTCAGTATGAGTCATACTTGGGTATTTAAGTCAGAGAAGGGAACATGAAAGCATGACACCTATCTTCACAACTAATCAACTGTGAGCACAAAATCAATAAAATCAACTCACATTAACATTGATCCATTAACTCAATCCTATTCTTTTAAAAAAGTGTCAGATGTTGGGCAAAGGGAGGCCAGCTTGCTTATGCATTAGCATGAGTAATATATTATATGGATGGTCTGGTGTCTTAAATGTCAAAGTACAAATGGAGAAATGGAGATAACAGATCACTTTGTGGGAGCAGTTTGAATCTATTAGCTGAAAAATGGAAAATTTACTCCATGGCTTGATTTAGGCTTGATTAGATTCTCCAGCCACATATTACAGATACTTACACCTGTCTGCTGCTATTAGATTCCTCATTTCACTTATTACCTAACTGTTCAGAAAGAATGTTACTTCAGGAAGTAAGGTCTTAGAAATCTATGTCGCTCACTTTCAATATGCAAAATATTTTCACTGAAAATTCCCTTCCACTAGTATTGATACATCAGACAATTATTGGGGCAAAGGAATTATGCGAGAGATACAGAAATGTACAATAAGGGACCCCTGTCTTCAGAGTTGACAACATAATAAGCAAGTTAGTACTACACAAATAATTAGAATACAAGGCAGGCTGTTGTTAGCACTACTGTAGAGGCACAAAAAGCAAGGGGAAAGCGCAGAAGACAAAGATAACAATTCTAACAATGAGAACTGGGGAAGGCTTCATAGACAAGATGATAAAAAAAATAACTGAGTGTTGAAGAATGGGTGGGATATATGTTTCTGGAGATAGGAGATGTTCCAGGCAGAGATAACTGCATGAACAAAGGCAGAGAGGCCAGAATGTGCCTTTCTCTTTTTTCTTGGTTCTTTTTAGTTATACTTATCAATGGGATTCATTCTGACATAATTATAAAAGCATGAATATAGTTTGTTCTAATTTAGTTCCTAGTACTTCCCCAGGCTCTCCCCTTCGACCTCCCCCTGTTTGCTTCCCTACACTCTATTGTTCTTTCTGATATTTACTTATAGCTTTTTACTTGTTCTTTTTAGTTACACATGATAGTAGAGTGTATTTTGACATATTTATACAGAGTATATCTTATGCTAAGTAGGATCCCAGTCTTGTGGTTGTACATGATGTGGAGATTCACTGTGCTGAATTTATATATGTACATATAAATGTTTTGTCAGAACCATTCCACTATCTTTCCTATTCCTATCCCTCCTCCCTTCCCTTCAGCATCTTGTGGATATACATGTTGGTGAGATTCACTGTGGTGTATTCATATATGTACAGAAGAAAGTTAGATCAGATTCTTTCCACGGTTCTTCCCTTATCCCATCACTCCTCTTTCCCCTCAAACTACTTCTACTCCACTGATCTTTCTTCTATTTTGATAGAAGTCCTCTACTTTGCTTTTCTTTTTTATTTCCTTATCATGCTAAGAACATGCCTTTTTTCTTAACAGCCCTGGAGAAAAAGAGTTGTATCTTGTTGGCTATACTTACAGATTCTCACCCTCCAAGGCTGTGCACAGCACAATTGCCCAGATCCATCTGCCAACCTTCTTCATAGACAAAATATAAAATTGTCTACTGGTAGAATTCAGGGTGAAGAGGAGAGCAAAGAATGTCTATGGGGAGGGTGCCCCCCATTGTGAAGAAGAGGTAACCCCTGCAGCAAGGAAGACAAACCACACTAATATCCCAATCTTGCCAACAGTGTGTTCTGCCCATAGAGAATGGCTAGCAAGCTTTGCAAAAATGAGTTAATGAAAAAGTCAGTGAACATTATAGTTGAGGCTTTTTCTAAAAGTTACTGCCATTCTCATTATGGAACATCTCCTATCTGCCACTGTGGCTGGCTCCAGTCAGAGGTTGGCATTGAGTTAGCTTGGGGGGCTGCAGCAATGTTTATGAGACAACCCTGGCTTTCTTATCAAACTCATTGTCTTGGGCTTATCTTATAATTTTGGTTGTGGGTTTTTCATGACAACATTTTTTGCCTGGGCAAGCAGCTCATTAGTTCTGCAGTGCCTCTTTTTGGCACAAGTCTTGTTATTGAATGCCTTGAACTTCCTAACAATCTCTGCTGAAATAAGAGGAATTCCACTTGCATTGCTATAATATTTTTACTGTTTTTAAAACCCTTCCACAAAGGAAGACCACTAGGGCAGAGGAAAGGGAACAGGGGGAAAGAGGAGGTGAGGGAAAGGAGGCACCAGTGACTGAAATGGAATAAACTAAATTCCATGAATGTATGACTATGCCAAAATGAACACAACTATTTTGTATAACTACAATGCATAATATAAATATAAAGCATAAAATCCTTCCACATTTATAAATATTGTATACTCTCTTCCAAACCTCTAATTCTCTTGTCAACCCAATCCAAGGGCTTCCATTTCCATCTCTCCAGTAAGGCTGCTTATGTCAAGGTCAATAGTGACTTCTATGTTGTCAAATCCAATGGTCACTTTTTGACCTCATATTAAACCCTCAGTAACATAGACATAAGTTAAGCAAGTCTTTCTCCTTAAATATTTTCCTTTCTCAGTTTTTGGGATACTATGGTCTTTGGAATTCTTTCTGCCTCAATCTCCTTTGCTGGATTCTATTTCTATTCCAGACCTCTCAATATTTGAAAACCCTGGTAGTGGTTCAATTCTCAGGTCACTCTTCTTTATTCGTGTTTTGTTACTAAGTGGTCATATCCAATCCCAAAGCACTATACATCATCCATATACTGATGACTCACATTGATATTACCCAACCCTTCTTACCCTGAATTTTAGAAATATATATCTAATATATATCTAATTTCATGCTTACTATCTCTACTTGATTATCAGAAAGTCATTCCAAATTTAATATGCCCCAAACTAAACTTTTATTCCCCCCTTTCCAAATACTATTTCTCATTTTCCTCATTTCAACAAATGGTACCACAATTCTCCCAGTTGCCCAATCAGAAACTTGAGAGTCATTTTTGAATCACTTTTCTCCCTCTCTATTATCATTGTCATAGTCTGAGATATACTATAGTAACCTCATAACTGGTCTCCATATGTCCATTCCATATGTCCACCATGCTCCAACATAATAATTATTCTGTTCTCCATATAGCAGTCCCAGTAGAATTTTACAACTCCTCCCTCCTTCCTCCTCCTCCTCCTCCTCCTCCTCCTCCTCCTTCTTCTTCTTCTTCTTCTTCTTNNNTGAACCCAGGGCCTTGAGCATGCTGGGCAAAACCACTCTACCACCAAATAGAAGCCCATATTTTATAGTTTCAATTGTGTATTTAATTCTTCTGCTTAAAACCCTCCAAAGCTTTTATCTTGATTTTGTGTTACCCAGCCCTTTGTATCAAATATGCTAGCTTGCTCCAGCCATACTGGTCATCTTTTTATTCCTCAAACACATAAAGACCTTTCCTGCTTCAAGGCTTTCATTCTTGTATTGCCCTCAACCTAGAAGGTTCCCTTCCCAGATATTCAAAGGACTAGTTTTCTACACAATTAAATCTAAAATATCACAAAGACTGAGCAATCTATAATTTACATGTTATTGTGCTATTTTAACCATGCAAATTAGGCATTATTACTTAAATTATTTTATATTATAAAGTCAATATTCTCTAGATTTGCCTACATATTTGCCAATTTATTTTCTCACCACTTGTGTGTGTGTGTGTGTGTGTGTGTGTTTTGCTGGGGATTGAACCCAGGGCCTTGTGCATGTAAGGCAAGCACTCTACCAACTGAGCTATATCCCCAGCCCTCTCACCATATCTCACGTTATATCTCAGGTCTTACTCCTGGGGTCATTTTAAAATTAGCCACATATTGGACCTTCCCATTCTGTCTTCCATATCTCTTACTCTTGCTCTCACATTTTCCAACTGCTTATCTCTTGATATGACATTCTGGAAAATGTCCTCAAAATCTGTCAGTTCACTCTGCCTCTCTTTATATGTTTCATTTTTTCTTTCATTTTTTTTAAAGAGGGAAAGAGAGAGAGAGAATTTTTTAATATTTATTTTTCAGTTTCAGTGGACACAACATCTTTATTTTATTTTTATGTGGTGCTGAGCCCCCCACATGCCAGGCAAGCGTGTTACCACTTGAGCCACATCCCCAGCCCGTTTCATTTTTTCTTTAACCCATTCATTTAACTTCAAATTTCAATGATTATATTTTTTTAAAGAACTTAACCTTTTTTTAAAAAAAAAATTTTATGTGGTGTTGAGGATCAAACCCAGTGCTTCACCCATGCTAGGCAAGTACTCTACCACTGAGCTACAACCCCAGTCCAATGATTATATTTCTGATTTTTAGAAATTATATTTATTTCTTCCCAATTTTTTCTGCTCATAAAGGATAGTCTTTTATACTATTTTCATTCCATGTTTTGTTTCTTTTAACAACCCATAATAAAGTTATTTTATGTCCTATATTTTTATAATTCTAATAGCTAAAGACCTTGTGACTCTAAATCTGTTGTTTCTACTAATTCTTCCTCATGGTGACTTGTTTACTTAAGTGTTCATTACATTTTTTATTGTGAGTTTATATTTGGTTGAACTAAGTATCTGGGAATCTTGATAGACCTAGATTGGGGGTGCTGCCCTCTAAAAATATGTGAATTTGCTTTTGCCAGGTTTCAGGAGTTACCAACAATGGAAAACCACTTTTTAATTTCTCTACTATGATTTACTTTGCCACATGAGTAGTATACACTTGAACTAAAAGCAAACTTTAGGTTGCAAACTCTCAAGAATATACTTCAGGAGAAGCAGCCACAGCAGCAGCAATAATTTATTTTGTTTTCACCTGAGGTCTTGATAGAGACATTTTTTTGTTAAAAAAGTTATGAACTACATATTGCTTGGACAACATTTTCAATGTAATTAATGCTGTTTAATTGTGCATGTACAATTATTAAAATGATATATTTTATATATTATATATTTTACCCAATTTAAAATGCTAATAAATATCAAACCATTGAATTATATAATTTAAATAGATATGTTGTATGGTTTATGAACCATAAAGCTTCTAAAAAAGGAGAAATGTAAAGAAATATTTATTATAATTTATAGGATCCAGTTGTAATGAGTCAGGTATGCTTTTTAGAATATTTGGTCTGCTGTATTACAGAAGCAGAACTCAAATTTCACTATCCAAGGAGGTTTTCTCTATTGCTTAATCTAAAATAGAACTAACACCACCACCATGAGAATCAAGCTCCACAAAAGTGGAAACCCCATTTGTTTTGTTCAATATTATATGTCCACTAACTCTAAAAGTAAAAAGTTACATATTTTAAAATGCTATCTTCAGTAACTATAACAGTAAAAATACAAAAACATAGGGCTGGGGCTGGGGCTCAGCGGTAGAGCATTTGCCTAGCATGTGCAAGGCCCTGGGTTTGATCCTCAGCAACACATAAAAATAAATAAAGGCGTTGTGTCCAAGTACAACTAAAAATATTTTTAAAAAAGAATATAAAAACATAAATCTTAGATTCATATTAAGATTTATTTTGAAATATAATAAGATTGATATCATGTTCCATTATTTCTGTCATTTTCTGGGACTTCCCATAGCAGTTTACTTATTCCTATGATAAGTCATGTTGAGGTTGACTTCCTGTGATCCTTCAGCCCTAGACCTGATTTGAGTCCCTCTCCATCTTTGTTTGATGAATAGGGACTAGTTCTCAAAAAAGTTTTTTATAGGTCTCATGGGTAAAGTACCATGAGGTTGCAATTTTGTCAATGGATCTTTCCAGTTTTGGTCTTAGTCTCACAACCAATGGTGACTCTCTGCTATGGATTGTATATGAGGTGTCCCCCAATAGTTCCTGTTAATGCAGAAATACTCAGAGGTAAAATAATTGGATTATGAGAGCTATAACCTAATCAGTCCATATTAGTTTGAATGGATTGACTGGGTGGTAATTGTAGGCAGGTGGGGCATGACCAGGGGAGGTAGGTGACTGAGGGCATGCCCTTGAAAGGTCCATCTTTCCTGTGGCACCTTCCCTCCCTCTCTCTCTCTGAATGAGCTGAGCAGCTTTCCTTGATGGTCCCTTTTTCTTAGGCCCAGAACAATGGAGTCAGCCATGTATAGACCACAAACTCTGAAACCATGAACCCCAAATAAACATTTCATCCTCAAGATTGTTCTTGTCAGGTATTTTGGTCACAGAGATGAAACAACTGACCAAAACATTCTTCTAACCCCATTCTGGAATTTCCTCCAGACAGAGTTATACTGAAATCTGAGTAGTCAGATTTCACTTGTGATATTGGCCCTTGCATTTGTCAGTTTCAATCTTTATAACAATTTGTTTTTAGTGAGAGATGATAATAACCTTACATTATTTTTGGTTTTTTATATTTGTCTGGTGCTCTTACCTCCATTATCTCATTTGGTTCATTAGCTTAATATTAATAAATGAAGCAAGAAGGCCCATCAAAGTCAGGTGATTCCTACAGATCACATTGTTATTTAGTGACAGAGCTGATTCTAGAACTGAAGATAGCTTATTTTACTCTGACACACTGAGTACTCAAGGTATATGTCAAAGGCCCTTATCTTTGACAGGGGAGACCTAGGTAAGGAAAGCTAGTAGAGGACTCTGGGTAGCATGAATATACCACTGGTACAAGAAAGAGGGGATATGCAGGGAAAATAAGAAGGAATAAGGCTTTTTACTTTATTTTACCAGGAGCTAGTTGTGATTTAATAACCGAGTTAGGCAGTGCCAGCCCCCTTGGAAGCCTGGCAACCCCTCAGTGCTCAGGGGTGTTTTTTCCTTAGTTTTCCTTTGCCATTTTTCCAAGGGTCTGTGTCAGTTCCCACTGGGGGCCTCTCAGGGACGAGAACAGCTGCAAAAGCGCTGAAGTTGGACTGCTGAGTCCATGCTCAGGACTGACACCTGCCCTTCCACAGGGCCCTGGGGACAAGTTGGCTCAGAGAAACAGGGACAAGACAGAACTCCATTCATCAGAGAGAACTGGGGTGGAAAAACCCTGCTTGATCCCTTGGCACCATTAAGCTCTAAGATTGGCCCTGGGCCCCACACAACTCCAGGTTCTGTGTAGTAAGGTCAATTAAAATAAGAAAGTGTGCTTGTAGGGCCCATTTTAGTTATCTATTGCATGCAACAGTTATCTGGTATCTGCTACATACAAAGCATGGTGGGAGTATGGTTTTGGAATTCAATGGGGGAAGAAAAGATTTTTTTTTGAAGTAAGTTAATATCTACCTACATTCTGAGTTCAATCTTGCTACTAACTCACTGTTTTCTATTTTGGCCTCAGTTTCCTCTGCTGTAAGGTAAAGAAGCTGGTCTGGGGCCTTTTGAGTTTTATGTCTGTTTTGTGTCACAAGCTTTGGAGAATTTAATGAAAGTTACGGATCTTCTCTCACAGGAAAAAATGTATATGTGTGCATACAGAAATAATTTTCCATATAATCTAGGGGGTTTAAGGATTTCCCTGAAGCCCATGCATAGATCCTAAGTTAAGAGCCTCTGGAATCGTTGATTTCTGAGGTCTCTCCTAGCTCTGACAGTCTATGAAACATTCCAGGTTGGACACAGTTAATGAACAGAGACACTCAGGCCAGAATGCTGGCAGCTGTCGTGGAATCCCAGAGGCTTAACTGTACTCCCCTTCCCAGGCTTCCTGAGACTCCAGTCCAAGGGAAGCAAAAGGATGTAAGCTCATTCTCTGCAAACTGGGTCCAAGGGAAGCAAAGGAGTGCAAACTGATTTACAGCAAACCAGAGACTTGAGTATGCATCAGACCCTTGCCTCCCAGGTTGCTGTAATTTATCAAAGACACTAACCTTGCAGAAGAGGGTAGGTGCAAGAGTCATGGCTTCTATCATGGTTGGTTAGGGATAGTACAATAAAGCATGATTGCTCAATTGGTAAAGAACATACAACTCTGCTGTAAATGTTCTGACATGGTGATTTCAGAGCTAATTATCAACATGGTTGTACAGAATACAAAAGGCCATAAACCTGTATCATGTCTCCTCCTTTGTAAGTATTTAGTGCCCAAAGGGGCCAGGGGGAGAAGTAAACAAAGAGGTTTGATAGGTACCTCAGTCAGGGTCTCAGTAGAAAACATATGGCATTTTTAGAGTGGATAAATTTCCATTACCAATCTTAGGCTGAAGGAGAGAGGGGAAGTAGAAGTTACCAGAACCAGAAGGAGGAGAAAGGCAATTATATGGACAGGGATCCCTGGTTGAACCTGTGACTTTTATTCAAGGGATGTCCAACAATCTTTCAGGCAGGGTGCCAGGAAATACCCTAATCCCACTTTTCTCCTCCCTGTCAGAACTTTACATTAGCCAAACACAACTGAAATCTAGAAGACAAGGGAGCCATTGATATGGGTCAGCTTCCAAGGGCACAGAGCAAGGAGGAATAGAGTAGAAAGTGAAAAGTATATATGAGGGAAAGTCTTAGGGAATACATGTGCTACTTTAGGCAAGAGGAAGGGACTATTGTTATAGCCCAGAATATAGAGGAGGCATGCATAACAATTAAGAGCAATAACAACATACTTTTGCATTTGTAAAAGAATAAATATTTCATGCTGTTTTAACTCATTGTCTCATATGAACCATATTGTTATCATGTAAGCAAACAGGTAAGCCTATTTTAGAGACAAGGAAACTGAGGTTCATCCAAGGTTAGATGGTTTGCAAGATCAGTTCTAGTCTGTATAAAAAGAACAGAGACTAGAACTTGGGTTTGAATTCTTGGTCCTAGGACCATTTCCAGTGTATTGTATTGTTTCCTCTGTATCATGTTTCAGTTCACAAAGCTATTCAAACAGGCCTTCAAAGGACTCCTGTTTTTTCTGACAGACATGAAAATACATGCAAGGGCAATAACTTCTTCCTTACATTTTTAAGAAAAGGTCATTGTGCTGGGTTGTGAGGGAACAGGCCAAGTTGCAAGATAGGTAAGTCCATACAATATTCTTTATACTACTTTTCAAAGCAGAGCTTCTTAGACTCAGTTTTTGCTAAACTGCCTTGGTAATGTTTTCCTATCCTCTCTCCCTCTACTGCTTTCCTGGCCTCTTGATATCCAAGTTTATCAACTATATACTTTCAGTGCAAAAAAAGGTATTGTTGAATGAAAATAAAGGAAGAAATGGAAATAAAGAAATGACAAACTCAAGGTAAGCAATAAGAAAATAGAAACAATGTGTACTAGAATTCAGCTGCAGAAGTAAAAAGTATTTTCACTTTTATTTCAATTTGCATTTAAACCATCTATTGAGTGTTCAAAAATCAAAATTATGAGGAAATCCACCTTTGAGTTTGCACTTAAGTGGTATTTGGAGAAAATTCTGATATATATATATATATATATATATATATATATATATATATATATATANGTTGGACACAATATCTTTATTTTATTTACTTATTTTTATGTGGTGCTGAGGATCAAACCCAGGGCTTTGCACATGCTAGGCAAGCGCTCTACTGCTGAGCCACAACCTCAGCCCTGAGTTCAGTATTTTTAGGAACTGCAATAGTGCCTAATGGAAGTGATGAGCCAGGCACCAGATATGAAAGAACATTTGGGAAGGATGATATTGCAATGCCTATTCCTGCTACCTTAGACTCCTGGCTTGGAAGATAATATAGATGTTGATAAATTCCAGAAGGCTCAAGACCAATAAGCTTTCACAATTCACAGCTTGTAGAGCAGTGGTTCTCAACCAAGGACCATTTTGCTTCCCTCCAACATCTCCCTCCCAGGGGACACCGGACAATATCTAGAGACATTTTGTTGTTGTAACGTGTGTGGGGGTGCTACTTGACAGCTAATGAGTAGAGGTCAAGGGTGCTCCTATAATGTATGAGATGACCCCCTACAACAAAGAGCAAGATATTAATGTCACAGTTGAGAAACCCTGCTCTAGGACATTTGGTGACAATCATGATACTACCTGACCTTTGGGCACCTCATTCTTCACTCCTCACCTCTACAGATGGTTTGCCTTCCTCCCACTGTGGGTCCCAGGCTTCCACTCCTAGAATCAGCTAGATCTCAGTAGACTTCTAGGCTAAAACAGAATTTATCCCATTTTCCAGGGTACTGTTGTCACTATTGTCCATTGCTATGTACTTTTTGACCCTTGACCCTGCTTTAACCCCAATAGAAGCTTATTTCCTAGTTCCTAACTGCTGGTCTTGTTAATGACTCACAGCCTGCAAGCTCTGTGACCTCTAGTTTTTGCAAACTCTTCTAGTCCTGGCATCCTTCCCAGGCTCTGAGGTCCAACTTCATCCATGATTCCACTACAACAGTGCTTTACTCATTCCATTCTGGGACACCAAATAGGATTTGGGCTGGTAATTTCATTGGACCTGCTTCCTCTTGAATCTCTGTGAGGAAGGTGCCAGCACCAGGAAAGAAATGAGTCAATGAACTATCAACTCGTACAAGAGGTCTTCCTGCTGTGACTGTCAAAAATAAATAAAACGCTATAAAAGAGAGAGATGCATTCTGGGGTTACACATTTTTGAAGACTTCTGTGTCAGTTTTCTTGAGCAGAGATAGAAAGATGTCCTACCCAATGGTGATTTAGAGTCAGTTAAGCATCAATTTCACATTCAAAGAATAAATTGACACCCCACCACTACTGTTGAGAAATATCTGGTTTGACCATTTCTCAAGTGTCAGCCTTATATGCGTACAAGAGAGCATGAAGAAGGAATTTAAAACAACAACAAAAGTATGACCATGAAAGCAACAGAATTAACTGCTCTTTCCCTAACAAACCTTCATTCCTGAATTATTATTATTATCAGTTATTTATTTACTTATTTATTTATTTTATTTGTTCTAATTAGTTATACACCACATGAATTTTGAAGTTTGGGTGGTTTTGAGGAAAGGGGCTGGCTTCTAGTTTTGGTTCAGTCACACACTTCAGTATGATCATTGACATGTCACTTAACTGGTCTGCATCTCAGATTCCTCATTTGAAAAATTGAGTAAATACTACTTTAACCTCCTTATATAGTTTTTTTTCAATTTAGAACAGAAAGAGATTGTACATATGAAAGTGCCTTGAAAATCTTCAGTTCTATATGAATACAGATTGTTAAAACTACTTTGCAAGAATATGTGATCTGAAGAGAAATAAAGGCAAATAAGGTGAGACCAATAAAAGCTGGAAAAGTGAATCCTTGTTTGGCAAAATGTGAAAAACAAAAATCAGAAAGAAATCCACTTTATTTTTCTCTGTCCCTATGGAGCACCTGACTTCCATGTTTTTGACATAGTAGTAATTGTCTTTGTTATTATTATATTATTTTACAAAATCTCTATTTTTTTGAAAAAAGATCTCCAAGAATTATTAATATACTCCAGAATCCATCGTTTAGTCATGAAAAATTTTCTCAGATGATCCACTTATTGAATAAATTTCATTTAGTCCTATGATAATTCACCCAACATGGTAACTATTAGAGGTTCAGGAAAGAATAAGATATGGCTCCTATCCTCAAAGAGTTCTTTGTCCAGTGGAAATTTCTCATTTGAGTTGCTTCTGTCACAATTTAATTCTCTTTTTGCATCTAACCTACATTTAATGTTCCAAAAATTAACTTTTGGACATTGCTTATACAATTATCTAAACTTCTTGGCTGTTCCAAGTTTTGACTCATACCAATTGCTTTTCAAGCCTGTTAAGACTGTGTACTTACACAATTAAAATTGTTTCCCTTAAGAATGAGGGAAAAGTAGTCTAGGTTTGACATATTGGCCATGAACAACAACTGGTTTCTGGGAAAGGTCGAATGGACTGCAAATTTTTGAAATGCTAATTCATATTGTGTTCAGTTCTGGTCCTCTCTAGGTATTGCCCCAACCCCAAACAGGATGTAGATGCCTAGAGAGGACCAGAACCAAATCTGAAGGATTAAAACTTTAATAGCAGACATCTCATACCCCTTAAAATCTTATTAAAGATAGTGAAGGCCTATGATGGTTCATTCAAATCACCCTATGCATGTAAAGTATTTTTAGAGTTTTGTTTCTACCTCCCTTGAGCTCATCTTCCCATTAAGCCAATCACTTTTTTTTTTTTTTTTTTAAATTTTTTTTAAAAAGGAAAAAAGCCCCAGTGATGGGATGGTTCTAAGATGACCCCAAATAACCTATAAATGTTGTGAGAAACTGTGGATCAGCGCTCAGAATTTGGAGTTTGTTTCCCTCTGGGCCACCAAGGTAAAATAAAGGCTGGAGTTCTTCTCCTTTCCAAGAGCTGCTTCTCCAGCAGTCTCTTCCTGCAACAAGATGTCCGCTACAAGACCAGTGTCCGGAAAGGCCAGGAGGCAAGAAAGAGGGCGCCTGCTGACGCTGTGGCTGTGCCCAAGACCCAGAGGGGAGCTTCCATGGGCAGGTGAAAGAAAACCTTCGACTGCCTGGAAGAGACCTTGGGCCTGGTGGAACACCAGAGTCTCCGGCCCCAGGGCTTAGGGTGTGGTGTGCTCTCAATGGAAGAGCTTCAAGTATGGTGCCACCCATGTGGGCTCCTCTGACATCCACGGAAGGGGGCTTCTCCCACCCTGCGGCATGCTGGGGCTGGCACACAGGAGCCTACTTCCATTCAGGGCCTCGTGCTGCTAGACTCACAGTAGCTTCAGGATCCACACCTCCAAGTAGGGCTCCCATCAAACTGCTTCTACCTAATAGCCCAACCCAAAAGGGAGGCTGGCATTCTGGTGCCCACGGTGCCAACTGAAAAGGCACTGCCCATCGCTAATCAGGAACTGATCAGATGGGGGATTTCCTTCTCATTCGCCCTTAAT
>NW_026000261.1:3964318-3980294 GCF_001458135.2 Marmota marmota marmota | reverse complement strand
TTTTTATTTTTTTATTTTTTTAATTTTTTTTATTGTGGGTTGTTCAAAACATTACAAATTTCTTGACATATCATATTCCACACTTTGATTCAAGTGGGTTATGAACTCCCCCCCTCACCCCATACACAGATAGCAGAATCACATCAGTTTCACATCCATTGATTTACAAATTGCACTAGGATGGCAATTTGTAAGCCAATCACTTTTTATACTGAGACAAATTGGTTCAAGATCAACCAAAAATCAAATACATAAAAAACTAAGGCTGATGTCTGGGCTAAAAGAGAGTTTCTGTAACAACCCTCAAAAGAGGCCAGGGGACAAAATGCTCTCTGAAGGTATACAGGAGAAATAGGTAGTGAAAATTCTGGATTCTAGCCCCCGCCCCTCACAAAAAGGTCTTTCTTTTACCATCCAAATCCATTCCACCTCCCACACAAGCAGGACTAGTGGCAAGTTTCAGCAGGAATGCAAATTGAGGGATGTGTACAGGAAGACAGAAATAGACTGTATAAAATGGCAACCAGTGTGATTACCTGGAAGCAGCTCAACTCAAACCTTTCCACTTCGAGCAAAGCATCCCCTGTTTACATCCACCCATTGCATGGGCTGCTGATCAAGAGTCTGGCTCACAATGGCATACAGTAGCAAGACAACCCCTTGAAAGGTTGAAGGCCCCTTTCCCACTGTATCTCCTAAATAAGTGGTACCATCCACGTTGAAGGGACAGGGACCTCAGTTGTACTGAACCTGCATGATGAGATTTCCCAGTCCCAGTTACAACCATGCCTGTCGCAAACTTTACAAAGCAACCCACAGTATTGGGTGGGGAGTCAAGCTGCAGTCTTTGCAATCTCATTCTCTTCATATTTACAGTAGATCAAGGGTCACTTAACTAATACATATTTGGAACAGAGATTTTGGATGAATTTCATTTTCCGGTCATTGGAGGCTAGCCTTTTTAAAAATTCACTTAATTTTTTGCTCCAAATCTTGTTTAAATACAGACTTAAAAAATCGAACCCATGTTTTTCATTCTCTTATTAAGATAGAAAAAAATTAATTGTTGCAACATTTTTAGGATCATGTCTTTGCAATCCTCCTAGTATCTAGCACAAGACTGGACACACATAAAACTCACAACATACCTATTGCTTATCAGGGCAAGAAGGGAGAGGAGTAAGGGAGGTTGGTAGGGGATGGATATGATCAAAGTGTGTTATTTACACATAATGACTATACAAACAAACAAAACCCACTATTCTGTATAATTAAAATGCAGTAATAAAAAATTCTGTTGCTTTTAGGATTGAAAAAATCACCCTTTTACTGTGTTTTTAAGTATCTATAATACCTGATGTCCTCTCTTTTTCAAACATACGTAACCAGAAGTGAACCAATTATTAATCTGATATCTTTAATTTTTTTAAATTGTTTTCTGTTTTGCTTATTATCTCTGTCACTAACAGTTACTGACCTAGGCCTTAATTGGGAATTCAAGGGCAGATGTGCATTCTTCTGTTCATTTTTGTGCTGAGGCTACACTTTAGCCATCCAAATTCAGCTCAGAGGAGATAAAGTACAGCTAAGAAGAGAACACAGAGCCAAGAGAAGGGGAAGGGAAGGACAGGGAGGGCCATCTGAAATGCTTGTTGGACCACGGTTCAGAGAAAACTGCCTTCCTAACTTGGCTCTCTTTCTAGGCCAGGCCTCTGTCAATAACACATTTATTGGCCATCCTGACTTCAGCCTCTGATTTGCCCAATTTAAATATACTTTTTCCAAGAAACAGCTCTCCTAGTCATGGCCCCTGACCATTACAAACAATGCTGTTGAAAGGTCCGAGTGAAAGAAACCATTTTCTCCAAATGAGTCACCACCACCTGGAAAGTTCTTGGAAAATGGAAGAGGTGCCAGAAGGCTAAAGACAAAGAAATGTTGTCCTAATTTTTGCAAAGGGGAAGAAGTATATCTCAGAAAATATAAACCAATAATTAAGTTATAATGAGTCTCACAGAAAAACTAAAAATTATTATCAGAATGTAGTTTGTGAACACTCTAGAGAAATTACAATCAGTAGACATAAAAAAGGGTTGACACAAGCCATATCCAGATAACTTTTATTTTGATAAAATTACTAGACATCTGGGAGTGGGTGAAAGTCCATTGAAAAATATATTTTGAGTACTGACTATGTTCAAGGTCAGGGTTGGCAAAATATCTCCTCCATAGTCTATGACAGAAATCATTAACCCCTTAAAGCACTCTTTGCCCCTCACTTTCTACCCATCCACATAGCTTTTCTCAATAGTCTACCTACCATCTTGGGCTCGGGGTCTGAAGATGCAGAAAATGCATAAGACTCTTGAGGAATTCACCACATAGTAGAAAAAGAGTATTAAATATTATAATTCTGTTATAGTACAAAAAATGGGATCTATCTGTTCTGCTTCAAAGATGGGAACTGAGGACTTAGGAGCATTCTACAGAGGAAGTGACATTTAAAATGATTTCAGTTATTGAGTAAAAGTTCAGAGTTCTCCAGGTAAAGAAAAGAAATGACAAACTGAGTCTGAAGCTTGGTAAATTGAACAACTTTAATTGCACAGTCTTACCAAAAAGAATAAAAATTAATCAAAAGATTAGTATTGGATGACATAATCAAGATTCAGAAAGTTTTTAAAAGGTAGGACTGAAGAGCCAAAGTAATACATTTTAATGTCTCTTGGATTTCTGGGATATTGTAGTTAATATATTTATTAAATTTAAGATTCCACATTTACATTTTCAAAATTCAACTGTATAAGATGGAGCAAAATGGATATTAACTGAAGATATAGGATTTGGGTTGATCTCAAGGTTAATAAGAATCTTGTAAGTGGGGCATTTATAGTGAGAAATACCACAATGTAGTGAAAAGATCTCTGAAATGGGAGTTAGGAAGCCCAAGTTTAGTTCTGTCTATTTCACTAAGTTACTGTGTGATATTGGTATGTTCCATTTCTCCTCTCTGGGCCATACTGTCCTCTGAAGAAGTTGAATGCAATTAGTGTTTTTCAAGTTGTTCTTCTGATCCTTAGGATTTCTTTTGGGCTACTTTGTGGGACAGGACAAAAGTCAAGATGATGAAGATTCTGTAATCTCTCATCCTCCTTTCATTTCAAGAAGAGAGATTTTACTCTTAAACATTTTAAAAACTGGAGTTCTGGTTAAGATTTCACTTATAAAGGAATTCCAGTGCAAAAAAAAAAAAACAATATTTTAAACAATTTAGCTCAAACATTGCCATCTTACACTTACCTGGGTAGGAGTATTATGTGTATATTAATGAAATTAGTTTCTCTATATTATGCAATGTTCACACAATACCTGACATTTCTTCTAGTTTGGACACTTTGATTTAAGAGGGACATTGACAAAATGAGTTAATTTAGGAAAGATGACAAGGGTGAGAGTCACAGAAGTCGCACCACAGATTTAAAGTAAGAGTGGCATATCCTGGAAAATAGAAGATGGGTGTTTGACCATGTTAATAATATTCAAATATTTGAAGTGCTAACTTGTATAAAAAGGATTTGCCTTATTCTGTTTATCTTGTAGAAAAATAAACTAGAATTACTGGGCAGAAAAATTTCAGAGCATATTTTAATTCAACATGAGAGGGAAATTTTAAACTTGTAGTCTTACAAAGTAATGAGTTGAAAAGGAACAGAGTATCACTCTTTTCCTACTGTCTACTCATCAAATCTCAGAAAATGAGTTAAATGAAAATTGCTTCACTAAGATAGTTCAAAGTGACCACATAAAAGATCAACATACAAAGGCACTAGTTTTCCTATATACCAGCCAGAGTAAACTGTAAAAATGGTTATGGAAAAATACCACACTCATAATAGCAAGCAAAATTATAAAACATCTAGGAATAAATCTATAATAAATGTATTAGAACCATTTGGTGAAAACATCTAAACATCTTTACTTAAGAAAATGAAAATGTTTGAATTTTAAAAATATTTAAATATTTTATATGTAAGTTCAGGAAATATTTACCTGAACTTACATATAAAACTCTAAGTAGTCAGAATAAAAATCTCAACAGTACTTCTGTGAATTGACAACTGATCCTAAAGTTTACATAGAGGGGAAATGTGTAATAACAACAAACATATTTTTAAAAAATTCACAAGTGAGGACTTCAAATACCAGATGTCAAATTAGACTACAGTACTTAAAATAATATGGGTACTAGGTCAGAAATAGGCAGAAATGAGTCCATGGCATAGAGATTATGGATGAACAGAGAGCCCAGAAACAGAACAGTATGTATATGGGAATTTAGTGTATATACGACCAAGGTGATATGAGTAAAGAAAAAATAATTTGATAAACTGGATTTGGATATTACTATGTATTTGGAAAGAAGGTAGACCTTCCACAGCTCATAGCAAACACTGAAAAAAGAGATGAACATAAAAGGAAAACAAATATTTGAATAAAACATAGAAATTTTTAATCATCTTTGGGTAAGGAAGACTTTCTTCAGCAAGACTCAAACCACAGAAGCCATGAAACAAAGGAATAATGAATTGATTATGCACAAATTAAAATTTTTGTACAAAAAGATGTAAATAAATGTAAAATACAATCTGTATGACAGAATATTTGCAATGTATTCAACAAAGGATGACTTCTAAAAATATATTTTTAAAATCCAGCAGAAAAATGGGCAAAATACATAAATAGGTAATTCTGTAATTAATTTTATTTTATTTTTAAAGAGAGAGAGAGAGAGAGAGAGAGAGAGAGAGAAATTTTCAATATTTATTTTTTTAGTTTTCGGCGGACACAACATCTTTGTTTGTATGTGATGCTGAGGATCGAACCCGGGCCGCATGCATGCCAGGCGAGCATGCTACCGCTTGAGCCACATCCCCAGCCCAAATTAATTAATTTTAAATGGCTGGAAATAACCGTTATTCAATCTTGATAGTATCAGAGCAATGCAAATGAAAGTACTGACTGTATATTATTGCCTGCCCCTCAGACTGGTAAAAATTTAAATGATGAATAAACAGTAGCACAAAAGGTAAAAGAAAACAGCACTATTAATCACTATGAATGGAAGTATGCATTTATAAAGTCTTTGGGGTGGGAAATTTGGCAAAATAGTCAAATAGAGTATATAAATTTTGATATACTTATTTTCTTCTAGGGATGTATGATATGATATCTGTACCAAATGTTTAATATAGTAGTGAATGTAATTGCAAAAATTGGAAACATCCTAAATATCCACCAATAAGAGATTATATAACAAACTAAATTATATCCATACCATAGAATAGTGTGTGGTTGTTAAAATGAATGCAATAGAAATATGTGCACTATATAGAAAGAACTCTGAATAATACCTAAGGACACCACAGAAATATGAAGATTATGAGATTTTATATACTTAAGAATAGAAGATGTATTTCTAAATGTGTAAATTAGGATTTCTTAACCTTGATGCTATTGACATTTGGCATGAAATAATTCATTTTTGTGAGGAGGTGTCCTGATACTTGTAAGATGTTTAGCAGTATCCTTTGCTTTTACCCACTAGGTGCCAGTAGCATCCTACCCCCAGCTGTGACAACTAAAAATGTTTTCAGACATTGCCAAATGTCCCCTGGGGTGGCAGGCACAAAACTGATCTTGTTGAGAACTACTGATGTAAATGTATAGAAAAAGGGCTTGAAGGATACACATTAGACAGTTAAGAGTGGTTAACTATGGAAAGAGAAAGGGGGAGTGGGGAAAGGGAGAAGAGAGAACTTTCACATATTCTCTCTATACATTTGCACTGCTAGAATCACCTAAAAATGACAACTGGGTAATATACTATGAATTTTTTAAATGATGATAAAGACCAATAAGCTTTCTGTCTTTGGAGATGTTCAGAGTTTAAAGGATTACTTTAAGGAGAGTTTTTGTTTTGCATGAGAGGTGAGATTGGATGAGCCCATAAAGTTTATTCTTTGGCCCTAAAATGTTTCATGTTTCTAAAAGGAGAAATTGTTAGTATCATTAAGATAGCCAGGGACTCTTACTTTTATTTCGGCACATTCTTGAAGTTTTATTTTATTAATTCCAGTAAGCTCCTAAACTGTTATTATAAATCCAATCTTTCAGGCTCATAGGGAACTATCTCCTTGTAAAACATGAGAAATAAACCAATTCCCAATACACAACTAAGCTAATAACCAAGTGATTTTCCATCAAAGTCTCATTTTTTGCTTCTTATTTCCTCTATAACTGTCTTTAAATTATCTGTACATTTCATTTACAACAACAATGTACAGCACTAATCCAGGGTATATTCTTTATCATAGTTGACTTGTTCTTGTCCTTCAGTGAATGATGGCAAACATAAACATGAAGATGAAATTAGTGATACCCAAGCCAATTGCTTTATCTAGCTGCTGAGTCTATGGGATTAGCAGTGGTTGCATTGGAAATCTCTGTGTTTGGTTTTATGAATAAAAACTATTCCAATTAGTAATAACTTTGGAGCTGAGGTAGTTAAAGCATCTGATTTTTCAGTTTGCTCCTCATTTCTGCATGAGAATCCTGAGTCATATAGGAGTGGCTAGGGATTCAGTTAGAACCTCATTTTTGCTATTAATGGACAGAGGTACAAGGTCTTGCAAGAATTCAGGGCAATAGTCAAGAAATCAAGAGAAGGTTTGTGAAAAAGGAGCAAGGATGGGGAAGGAGGTGAAAAGGAATAATTGAAAAGAGGTGGAAAAAGAATCATTGCTTCAGTTCATAAATATTCTCTTGAATCAAAGCCTGAGTTAAAGTTTCTTCAAAATGCTATATTTGTTTCATTTCCAGCATCTTTGTGAGATATTTCATCCATTTCTCCTTCCATGTCAATTCTCTTTGACAGGCAAGGGACAGATAAACTGGTAGATTCTTGGAGCAATTATAATACAAGAAATATACCAGTATTTCAAATTTAATGGAAATGCAGTCCTTAAATCATTCAGTTTCCCTGCCATATCAGCTTCACAACCTACTGGCATAATTTTCTTTCTAGTCCCCCATAAGAAATGTGTGTCTGCCCTGAAGAAGACAGTAGCTTTGAGACTACTGGGAAATAGTAAATTATCAAACGATGCTTCACCCTCAGTCATTCCAAATCCTGTTGGCAGATTCAGGAGATGCCTGTGACTTTGGACAGCCTTATTAAAAAGTGAACTGTGGAATCAGAGTGAAATATCTCTCTGTGGTGAGAGGAAAGGTGAGATGCCCTACCCCTCACAAATGCCTTTCCCCTATCCACCTGCCTGGATCTCTGAATTTCCTCTATTCTAAGAACATCAGAGCCACAGCCATTTATTTATTTATTTATTTATTTATTCAACAAATGCTATTTAACACTTAACATGTGGCAGAGACCTGTGCTAAATTTTGGGGATTTGGTGACTAACAACAACAACAACAACAACAAGATGTGGTTCCTACTCCCATATTGCTATAGTCTGGTAAGGAAGATTGATATTGACCAGTCACCCAAATAAATTTTAGAATTACAACTGTGGTAAGGCTACGAAAGTGAGGTACTTGGTGCATATAACAAAAGAACATAATTTAGACTACTTACTTACTTATTTAATTCCCACCCAACTCCTCACTCAGAAAGAAAGACCATCAATGAATTGATTATCGAATAAAGCCTAACCTGTTTACACTCAGGGCAATGTACAGAAATCTCTGCCCTTCCCCTAACATCCCTTCTGGAAATGATATAAATGTTTTTAGGCTCTCTGTTCCACCAAGGAACACAAGGGTGATCAGGCAGAAGATGTCTTGCTCCTGCAAGAGGAAGGGTGGCAGACAGGCAATATGTCTGCAGAAATTTGTAATGATTTAAATCTATAGTCGTCTAGCAGACCACATGGCCCCAAGGGAAAAGGGTAGGAAGGTGTATGGAATGGGGTAACCAAAAGGACTACAGGGGAACAGAAAGTCAGTTTGCCATATCCAAACTGACTGAATTTTGATTGAGTCTTTGCAATCCTTTCCGCTGAACCTGAAATTCACCACAACAAAATTAACCATCTTCATCACAAAGGAACATAGTCCACGTGTCCCCTAGTTTCAAATAACACTGAAAATCTTAAAGAAGCTTTCCATCTAGTTTTATATTTTAGCCATATGTGTCATATATTATAAAATTTCCTTGCCACATCTCTTTCAGTTTATGCTCAAGGTAGGGAAAAACTAGTTGATAAAACTACTTCTTGCAGTGGTTAAAATCACCCACCCCCATGTTCTCATGTGGGCTAGACAACAGATGTTCTTAATGAAGATTAAGTGAAATTTAATGGTACTAATTGCCATTTGCATGGGCTGCAGATACCATCCAGTTCACACGCTGCCTTTCATGGTCCTTTATGCTTTACCACATATCAGATTTGTATGTAACTGAAGCGAATCTGACTGGCAGTACCTGATGGCTGCTTTGTATCAAGATGCTGGCATTATAAAGGCTCACAGTCCAGAGAAACATGGAGCAGTGGTGGGAATGGGCCTGGCTAATTTGTTTTCTAATATAGCTTGTTTTCTTGGGTTCTTAGTAATGGCAGGGAATGGTCATTTTGTTCTGGTGAGGCTCAAGCTCTGTCTAGAGAGGATAGGCAAGAAGCTGGGTAGGCTCACTTCTGTTTTGATACAAACCAGATTCTGTGTTTGCTTGTTCTTAAAAATATTGGAAAGGTATCACAATCCAAATGTAAGCAAGGGATGTGAACACCACTGTTCACAGAAGAGACCATATGATAGGTTCCACAAATATATCAAGAGGTGCTCAACCTCATCAGTAACAAAGGATATGCTAATTAAAACAAAAAAAGGTGCTATTTATATCTACCCAATTGGAAAATGTAAAAAAAAAAAAACACAGATAACTATCAAATGTTGGTTAGAGTGTCTGGAAATTAAATTTGTGGGTGCTTTGGAAGTCAATTGGTAGTAACTGATATAATTTTAAATATGCACTTTCCATAACCCAGCAGTTTTAGATTCCCACATTCACTTCAGGATGGCTTTGCAAACATATTCAAGGAGGCACGTACCATGTAGCTGTTAAAAAGGATGTGCCTGTACATATTTTCTAAAGCTGCACATAATATATGTGTAAATGTGTGGATAAAGCTCTTAAAGGCCACATCCACAATGCAGCATTTGTTGTAATAGCCTCACAGTGGAAGCAACTTAAATGTTCTTCAGTAGAAAAACTGACAAACTTCGGAGTACTTTGAAGCTGTTAAAAGGGTTGTACTAGTAAATATTTTCTATAGCTGTACATAATATATGTAAGTGCATAGATAAAGTTTTTAAAAACCACATCCACAAAACTTGGATGGGTCTGCAGACTTTCTCATCTCCTCTGGGAGGGAGACTGAGGGGGAAAAAACAGCGTTCATCAAATAGATATTCAGTCTTAATTCTAACACTGTAATATTTGCAAGTGGGATGTGTTCACATATTACTTAAATAATTACAATTTTTATGTTTAAAGGTAAAATAGTTATGTTAGAAAGTTTACAAGCCAGAGGAAAAGAAAAAATGCATATATCTGCCCCTAAGGCATATCCACTATTATTAATGTGGTGTGTAACTTTCCAGTCTTTTCTTCATCTTCATAATTTATGTAATTGTGATCTATAATTTGTATCTTCCTTTTTTGTTTAATACAGGATTTATCAACCTTGGCATTACTGGCATTTTAATTCAGATAATTCTGTGCTGTGGAGAGCTGTACTTAGCATCATAATATGTTTAATAGCATCCCAGGCCAATACCCACTAGGTGCCAGTAGCACCCTCACATATATAATAATCAAAAGTCTATGGACATGGTTATGTGTTCCCTGGTGGGAAAAATTGCTCTTGGTTGAGAATTATTAGTTGAAAACATAATTAGCAAAACATCATGATATGAATCTTTATAACCTATCCATGCCTCCAAACTTAATGCCAGAGTATTGTGTCTGTTTTATTATTCTTAGATCCTAGTCTGTATAAATCCAACATAGGCTTTGGCAAACTGGCCTTGCTTTCTGACTTCCTTTTCTAAATTAGTTGGTTTGGGATTCCTCAATCCAGAACTGTACTCTGACTCATCACCACAAAAGCAATTAACAGTAAAAGCCAAGCCTCTTCTCCTGACATCTGTGGACCAATATTCATATCATGGGTCAGGGAATAGGGACAGTAATCAAGATACCTAATAAGACTGCAGAAACTAATCAGTCCAGACACACAGCTGTGGTTCAAAGCCATGGGGCCAAGGGGTCAAGGCTGAAAAGAGAAAGCCAACCAGAGCTCACCCCAGGATCAGCTCTCAGAACAATCAAATGCATGATTGCTTGGTTAATAATGCTTCCGTCATTCTTATCTGCTCTATCTAGATATTATCCAGGATCCCAGGGCATAGTCAATCGAGGTGGCAGACATAGGTCATAGAAGGGATGGCACCTGCATGATGAGATCAAGAAATAGAGACCTCAGGGGCTAGGCTGGGGTTGTGACTTGGTGGTGGAGAGCTTGCCTAGCATGTGTGAAGCACTGGGTTCAATACTCAGCACCACATAAAAATAAGTAAAATAAAGGCACTGTGTCCATCTACAACTAAAACAAAAGAAAGAAATAGAGACCTCAGTGTTCTAATATTTCCAAGAAATAGGGTTTAATGTCAGAAGTCAGGCCTATTCTTTAAGGAAATATTCAATGCTGCCATATGCTCTACCTGCTGGGGATGCACATATGACTCTGAAATATTTTAGTCTAAAATCTATTTACCACATAATCTCCAGAGAAAAGTGTCTCTTAGGAATCAAATATAAAAGCAATTAGAATGCCCCTCATTTTGAGCATTTAGTTAGATCATGTATCACTAGCCATGCCTATGTTCTCAATATTTCACTTCCCATTTGCACAAGGTATGGGGAGGAAAAATTGCCTTGTGAGGTTCTGTGGCTCTGAGAGTTCAGTTCAAGGAAAGGACTTAGTTCATTTCCATAGCATAAGAAGGGTGGTATTAGATTTCATCGTGTGAACCTACAACATGGAACTTTGAATTTCCTGCTCCCCAAATTCCAAAAACTGCTCATCTGGCTCCAGGTTTCTGCAGCTCTGAATTAAGTTGGAGGTACCCGTTCTTGCATCTCTGTCTGGCTCCTCACTTGCCAGTGCCGTGGGGGAGCAGATAGGCTGAACACTTTATTTCTTCAGGGGCTGGATCGCTTCCCTGTCTGCCCATCTGGCCTTTTCCTGACAAGATGTTCCCTGATTATTTGAAGTCTGCAGACACAAGGAAATGGAGCCAAGTGAGACTGACCCTGGTGTGAAATCTGGAGAGATGATAAAGTCTCTTCTTAGCAGGAAAGGGAGCATTGCAGGATATCATTATGCCTTGAAAATAACCTATGATCCTCTGAAAATCAGATGAATTCAATCAGAGGAGTTTCCACAATATTTTGTTGAACATTGGGGTTTTATTGTATCCAGAGTCAGTCACTAGATAAATGCATTTGGCCAAATACTACCACCAATTGGCATCCAATAGAGATAATGCTTTGCTATGAAACACATATTTAATAATGCCATTCCCTTTGTCTTCCTGTAGCCTTTCCTTTGTTCTGGGTTTCTCTGGCATTGGGAGGATTTAAAGGAGTGACAGGTTACGAATAATGTGCCATGTAATAGGGCACTCAGTGGTTCTTTGAGGCTGGTGTTATAATTCTGGGCCCTTATGATAGCCCTATCTTAATTTATAAGTCCAGGAATTTCTAGACACAGACACAAACGGGAAGCCTAGAGCAAAATGAAACAAAATACAAAGTCATTGTTAACCCATGACCTTCTGTTTCGCATCCCCTTCCCCCACTTGGGGGTCTTTCTTTTCCCAAATTAGCCAAACCATCATGATCTACTCCTTAGAGCATTTATATAATGCCTAATTTTGCGATTTTTCTTCCCAAGGCATTTTGAGTCACAAGTTGGAGGGTGGAAAAATTTCTACCACCTTTGAAACCATATTTCTTAGGTATTCAACTAATATGAGCTCAGGCCTAGAAGCAGGGATTCTGGGTTCTAGTCTCTGTCATTTCTTTAAACAGGTTATTAAAGTGACCCTGGCCCTGCTATTTATACTCCATACCAACTTGGAATTACAGTGGGTTCATGGAAAGCCACTGTGGAGAGACAGGGTTCTCCCTCTGTGGCTTTGGAGCCTTTGGCCACAGGGCATATGAGAGAATTGTGGTTTTAACACCACCTCTTCCAAAACCATAGGCTCCATTTCAGTGAAAAAAAAATCCAATTTTCTCAGGCCTCAAGTTATGCAGCTCTCTGTAGTAAGCACCAGTGGTCCAAGATGCCTGATCTAATTTAAAGAGCTTCCAGAACCCTTGGGTAGTGTCAGATCCTATGGTTTATTAATGATGTTATGATTATTTTATCTTAAGGGACCTGGATTTCTTTACTTATGGTATTCAAGCATTTCCTGTCTTTCCAAGCAAAAAAATGTAATGGTGTGCAATTTGATAACAGCTGAGATTATTTGCAATTCGATCTGAAAGAGTAGAAAGGGGTTTACGGAGAGTTGAAAATTTAGGATGAATCCTAATTCCTGCCTTGTATGTTTTGTTCCCGTGTTTCCCCCCACTTTTGGTGGAATCACCCCTTCCCCCTAACATGTGTGACTCCATAATTTGTCCAGTTATCACTAAGTTAATATGTACCCCCTAATTTAATCCATATATTTTTATATTTATAACAGCTTATTTAATATACTTCATATCACTTATTTAAAGTATGCTTCAATGAGTTTTAGTATGTTCATAGAGTTGTGATTAATTTTAAGTCAGGTTCATTGCTCAAAAAAAAAAAAAACCCTCCTACCTCTTGGTAGTTACTCCCCATTTTCTCTAATCCTCCCAGCCCTGGGCAACCAAACTATTTACTTTCCCTGTATCTAGCAACCCATATAATCAAATTATTTGTGTGCTAGGTATTGAACCCACATACATGCTAAGCATGTGTTCTACCTCTGAACCCCAGTCTCAAACCCATATATTTTAATAGAAAACCTGAATTATCTAAGGGAATAGTCCCAAAAGAGGCGATTCCAGATACCTTGACAGGCCTATGACATGGCACATTGGGAGCATGGATGGCCATATAGCTGGCACACATTAAATCACATCATCTATCAGCACACATTTCTAAGAGTCAGAGGTAGAGGATAAGGGGACACTGACAGCAGAAGACACCAGCACTGCTGGATGATGCCTCTTTTTCTCCAGTCCAGTTCCTTTTCCAGAGCCTGAGTCTTCAGTCCTTAACACAAAGTTTCCTTTCTGAGAAATGAAAAGGGACACGTCAAGTGCCCAACAACCTGCCCCCCCACTCACCCTGCTCTATATGATTCTAACTTACAACAAGGGAGAATGAGAACATACACTTTAATTGATCCTGCTGCTATCCATTAGTTGGGTAGAAGGGTGCATTCCCTGAGGATGCTTCAATTTTAGAGCTATCCATTCACCTGAAAAGTTGCTGAGTTGCATTGTTTCCCAGCCTTGCAGGGATCCATGACAGTGTCCTTCCTGTCTTAGCAGATACCTTTGTTCTGTTGTTTTAGCAGCTATGTTCAGAGCAATGGGTAATTTGTCAATTGGTTCAACAAATATGTTTTGGACATCTACTATGAGCCAGGTGCTTTTCTGGCAACCAGGGACAGGAAAATAAATAAGACTGCTTCCATAAACCCAGTCTAGTATACCTGGCTTTTGTGGAAAACTCGGCTTTAAAATGCTGCCCTATCAGGTTGGGGTTGGGGCTCAGTGGTAGGGCACTTGCCTAGCATATGTGAGGCACTGGGTTCAATGCTCAGCACTACATAGAAATAAATAAAATAAAGGTCTATCAACAATTAAAAAATATTTTACAAAATTAAAATTCTGCCCTATCCTCCAACAGGTATCCTAGAACAAATGCATCTGTCTTTTTAATTATGCTTCGTTCCTAAAATTCTCATCCATGTTTGCCTTCTGTTTCAGATTTTAAGGGACACACTAATTCCAAGAAACACATTAATCTATTTTCAGCTATTAACTCCTTCCTAGTTTTTCAGAAGAGCCAATCCCAGTGTAAACTCTAGAGAGGATAAAACTCAGGCAGAATTTGGTGAAAAGATGGAGAGAGAAGTTATATGTACTGGTTACTCAATGTGTGAGCTATAGATTAGCAGCAAGGGCAACACTAGGGGCTTGTCAGAAATGTATAATCTCACCTCACCTCACACTTCCTGAATCAGAATCTCCATTTTAACAAAACTCCTATGTGACTCACAGGTACTTTTAAGTTTGAACGACACTAGTCTATAGCAGGATTTCTCAACCTTGGCACTACTGACATTTTGGGCTGGATAATTCTTTCTTTAGGGTGTGGATGGACAGACCTGTACCTGTCATCTGTTAGACTTTCAGAAATAGTCTGTCAGAACACTTTCAGTTTGGAACCCAGAGTTACTTATTATGAACTGGCTTTGAGAGCCCAGTGTTTCTTGTGAAGACCTAAGGAACATTACTCATTAGGAAGCTCACAGACCAAAAGCAGTCTTACTCTGGCAATGCTTTTCAACCTTGCCTATGTGTTAGAGTCATCTAGGGAGCTTTTTGAAAAAAAAAAAAAAACATATCTGTGTCCTACTCCAGACTAATCATTTCTGAAACTATGAGGGGACCCAGACATCAGTATTTTATAAAAAGCTCCTCAAGGTGATTCAAATTTCTTTTCAACATTTTTCAATGACCATTTTCAAACATGTAGTGAAGTCTGTGTCACCTAGATTCTACATTTAATATGTGCTATATTTGATTTATTATTTATCCTTTTATCCCTCCCTCTATCCTCTTATTTTTGATACATTTCAAAATAGCTTACAGACATCAGTGCATTTCACTTTTAAATACTTCTGAAGGCATGCCATTAACTAGACTCCAATGTTTGTTTAAATTTTCTTTTACTAGGTAACTCATACACAGTGAAATACACAAAATGTAAGTGTGCAATTTGATGAGTTTTGACAAATGTATAAACCTGGATAATGCCAAAGTCATATGAAGAGGGAGCAAATTCTCTCATGCATCTTTTCAGTAAACACCCATCCCTACCCTTGAGAGGCAATCACTGTTTGGCGCTGTTTTTTCCAGGTGATTCCAATTTGTAACCAAAGAGCAGAATCTCTTTTAAAGGGAAACAGGCACATTTCAGCTCCCCAGCACTCTGTAATTGAGGCTGTACTGCCTTTTGGCTAACAGCTCTAGTATTCACAAACTTCAGGCCAATTCCAGCTTGACCAATGCTATCTGTGAGATTTCTGGTAAGGTAATCTGTGTAAATACCAGTTTCTTACCTATAAAATAAGGATCATAATAGTGCTTACCATACAAGGTCAACTGAGAGATTTAAATAACATATTATAATTATATTAGTAACAAAGTTAATGTTTGTTAAAGGCTTACATTTTGTTAGGAACTAAGCTAATAGTATGAATTATCTCATCTAATCATTCCTACTAACAGTAGGAATGATCTCCTTAACAGATAGGAAAAAGAGACTTAGAAGGAATAAGTAACTTGTCCCAAATCATACTGCTAATAATTGGAAGGTCCAGAATATAATCTGAAAGTGCTTTGACTCTAAGGACCATATTCCCATACTGTTAACTCTACACTTCCTTCTCTATGCATGACACAGAGAGGTCAAAAATACTATATGTTTATTATATGCATTTCATTATATATATACACACATCATATATATATCCATTTATATATATATATATATATATATATATATATATATATATCCATTTATATATGTACCCATTATATAATCTATTCAGTTTCATCAAA
>NW_026000261.1:3957277-3960275 GCF_001458135.2 Marmota marmota marmota | reverse complement strand
TAATACTGAACACTCACATATACTACTGTGCAGGCTTTGGGCATGTTTGCTCTCAAATCTATCTCCAGATATGCTCAGTTTTACAGCAGAGTGACTGCTTCAGGCTACCTATCTTTGGTGTCCATGTTGTCTAGCTTCCAGTTGGATTCAAGCAATGGAGAGAGAATAGAAGATTTAGAGGAAATTAAAAACCAGGATATTTCTCAACTACCACTCCCTTACTCCCATCTTAGATAGCATTTCCTATGGTGACCACAGCTCTTGCATGAGTCCTGTTCCCACAGGAGAGCTGACCATGATTCTACCTTCTACCAGGTGACCCTGGTCTGAGCTCTAATGACACTAACCTTTTGTTTCTCCAGTCCTAGGAAGCGTTGGTAACAGCTTGCTACTATTATTAATGTATGGTTGCCTCACTGCCTCCTGTTGGGCTTCTCACCTATTGGTTACCATACTATGTGGCAACAAAAAGGAACAAATTGTTGATACATGCAACATCTTAGTTGAACCTCAAGGAAATTATGACAAATAAAAGCCAATCTCAAAATTTTACCTATCATATGATTCTCATTTTTATAACCTTCTAGAATTGACAACATTATTGAGATATAGAACAGATTACTGGTTGCCAAGGGTTAAAGCAAAGGTAGGGTAGGATGGGGTATGGGATATGAGTGTAACTGTGAAGAGTTGGCATGAGATATTTTTATGGTGATGAAACAGTTCTGCATTTTGATTGCAGTGGTATTACTATGGTTTGAATATGGCTTGTTATACCATCAAAGGTTATGTGATTGGAACTTGGTCCCCAAGGTGGCACTATTGGGATAGTAAGACTTTTAAGAGATGTAGCCCAGGGCTGGGGATGTGGCTCAAGCGGTAGCGCGCTCGCCTGGCATGCGTGCGGCCCGGGTTTGGTCCTCAGCACCACATACAAACAAAGATGTTGTGTCCGCCAAAAACTAAAATAAATAAATAAATATTAAAATTCTCTCTCTCTCTCTCTCTCTCTCTCTCTCTCTCTCTCTCTCTCTCCCCTGTTTAAAAAAAAATTATTTAAAAAAAAAGAGATGTAGCCCAATGGAATATTCTTAGGTCATTGTGGACATGCTTCTGTTTTGTAAGGTAGTTCTCATAGGACCCCCTTGAGTTTTCAAGAAATGGTTGTTTAAAAAGAAGCCCCATCTCCTCCCATCCTCTTGGGCTTCCTATTTGATATACTGCTTGTTCCTACATGTATGACCACCATGATGCACCATCTGCCACCCTCACCAGAAGATAAATCAATGGTTCCCTTCTTGATCTTGAACTTCAAACCTCCAAAACTGTGAGCTTAATAGAGCTCCATTTCTTCATAATTAACCTATGTTAGATATTTTATTATAGTAATGAAAAGAGGATGAATACAGGTGGTTGCACAAATTTACACATGATAAAAAAATACTATGTGTGCATAAATCTGTATATACACGGAGACACAAAAGAATGTAAGTAGCCTTGGTAAAATACAAATAAGGTCTGGGCATTGCACTAATGTCAGTATCCTGGTTTTGATACTGTACTATAGTTATATAAGATGTTACTGTTGATAGAATATAGTGGAAAGGTAAAAGGTACACTCATTGTTGTATTTTTGTGGCTGCCTATGAATCTGTTATGATTTCAAAATAAAAAGATGAAAAAATAAAACAGATTTCTGCAAGTAGCCTGGAAATTACTAAAGACGCATGCTTGGGTCTCCACACACTTAAAGCTACTAGATAATTAAGAAGATTTGTGAGTTCTACTCTAGGCTTTGATTGCTAACTTCTTATCTTAGTGTTCTCCTCACTCATTCATATTTTCAGTGCAGCATTTGTGCAACGATCCGTTGCTCTTAAGTAAACACATGCTTTACATCAAACACTCTTTGTCAGAACAAAATACAGTTACCCAAGCTTGGAGTGCCTCTCTCTGCTACTCCAGTAGGAAAGTACCAGAGAAAGGCACTGACCTATAAAACAACATAATTGTCCTGCTCATCTTGACTAAGTTGCATGATTTGATTGCCAAATTCATTATGTTGTCTCCAAGGGGAAATGAAACAAGCAAAGGACAAACTATTACAACAATCCTGCTTCTCTTCCCTTTGCCTATCCACGTTTCTCACAGAGTTTTTTAAATTCAGGATCAACAACCACATTCAGCACCATGGACAACACCTCAATACCAGCTATTGTGGAAAACAGGCTATTGGGCTTATTACCTCCGTGAGTTTCCCCTCTTGATTCTGCTTCCCTCTCTTTATTAATCAGATATTTATGAAGGCAGTGGGCTAGGTTTCTATGCTGCTTTATAGCAAGAATCTGGAAAAAGGTAGGGAAGGGACTTTGGGACACCACAGGTTTTTAAGGAAAAATTAGAATTGAAGGCAGCTGTGGTTCAAAGCAACAAGAGCAAACGGAGATGTGTTCTTAGCCCAGTAATCCTGTATATTTACACTCAGTCTTATTTAGTGGTGAGATGAAGCATGCACTCAGCTGTCAGGGTCTTGTTCATCCTTTCATAAACCTTTTGGCATTGCCTACTGGAAGAATGGACCTTAATAGTTCTTGCTGCCTAAGGAGGAGAGGGGGTATATGAAAACAGGAGAAGCCACAAGGTGGAAATATAAGGGAATATTCTTTGTTATGACATAGAGCCCCTCAACAAACTAATTTGGAATAAATCCCTAGAGAGGGTGGGAATGAGAAGAACATACCATTTCAAATAACCAACTGACCACTGGAGCTTGCCAATTGGTTAGCAGAATCAATGAAAGTAAGAGTTGAAACAGTCATTGAAGATTCTTTAGCTCAAGGGTTATCAAATGTGAGTTTGCATCACAATTACCAGGAGGATGGTTAAAACACAGATTGCACCAGGTATGGTGATGCACACCTCTAATACCAGTCATGTGAGATGCTGATGAAGGAACACCACAAATTCAAGGCCATCTCATTGCCAGAACTTATCCCCG
>NW_026000261.1:3938950-3946444 GCF_001458135.2 Marmota marmota marmota | reverse complement strand
GGTCCCTAAGCCACATGCTTGTTGTTTAAACAGAGAGGGGGAGATGTTGAGAGCCACAGCCAAAGGGGCCCCAGCAAACTTCCAGCTGCCAGCAAACTTCCAGCTGCCGGCTGATGATTGGCTCACAGCGGCCCCAGCAACATCTAGCTGATTGGCTCCTCGGCCCCAGCAACATCTAGCTGATTGGCTCCTCTGCGGTGATGCTCATTGGACTGTTTCCCTGCCCTTTCAGACCACGGAGCTGCTCATTGGGGGACTTTTTTTTGGCTCCGCCCACGTGACCCAGCCAATCGGCCTCAAGAGCAGGAGGATTGGGGGAGGTGGAGAGAGGCTTGTGTGGGAGAGAGAGGCTTGTGGAAAGCCGGTGGTGGCAGTTGAGGCTCTGAGGATTTTTCCTGAGAGGCTGTTTTGTTTGGCGTGTGTGGTTCTAAAAATAAAGTTAGTTTCTTTTGACAAGTGGCTCCTGATTGTGCCCAGCCAGACTGCGGCAAGTCACCACTGAGATTATCCAAATATTTTCTTCTATTTTATGAATTGTCTTTCAAACATTTTTTTTCTTTTTTTCTTTTTGGTACTAGGAACTGAACTAAGGACCTCACAACTGCTCTACCACTGAGCAACATCCTTAGTCCTTTTCATTTTATTTTGAGACAGTGTCTCACTAAATTCCCCAGTCTGTCCTGAAACTTGTAACTGTCCTGCCTCAGCCTTCTCAGAAACTGGGATTACAGACTGCACATGACTTGTCTTTCCACTTTCTTGATGCTGTCCTTTACAGAACAAAGATTTTTTAATTCTGATGACATCCAATTTGCTGATTTTTCTTTGATTATTTGCAGTATGAGTGTTGTATTTAAGGAACCATTTCCTAATCTAAATTCAAGATATATATATCCTTTAAGATCCATTTTGAGTTAATTTTTGTGTATGGTGTGAAGTAGAGATCTAACTTTATTCTTTTTCATGTGGATGTTCAGTTGCTACACCACAATTTTTTGAAAAGACTACCCTTTCCCCACTTAATTCTCATGGCACTCTTTTCACATTTTTTATTAGTGCATTATAGTTATACATAATATGGGGTTCATTTTGACATAATTATACAAGCACAGGATATAATTTGCTCCAATTCAGTCTCTAGTACTTCCCCTTTTCCCTTCCCTTCTCCCTCCCACCGTTCCCCTTCCTCTACTCTACTGGTCTGTCTTCTATTTATTTATAGTTTTTAAAATTAGTGCATTATAGATATATATAAAGGTGTAATTCACTGTAGTATATTCATATTTGTAAACAGGATAGTTTGGTCAGTGTTATTCCACTGTTCCTCCCTTTTCCCATTCCCTGTACCCTGACTATAAACGTTTATTTATTTCTGAACTCTCAACTCTATTCCATTGATCTACATTATGTCAGTACAATACTTAGTTTTACCCTTTTTAAAACTACCTTCTGACACTTGTGATTTAGTAGAACATTTATTTCCCTCATGTTAAGTAGTTGACTTCTTGGTAGAGCTGAAACCGAAACCCAGCCCACTTTCTTTGTTTCTTAAAAAAAAAAAATTAAATGGCAGAAAAGATGTTCTTGAAAGAATTGTTACTTTTATGCTTGGAACATAATTCTACTTTTTCCTCTTTTGCTTCTTCCAAAGTGTTCTTTAATAATAAGATATTTTTACTGTGCCTATTCAATGTCCTTATATTTTCAGACATATATATTTATTTTATCAAAAAAAAATATTTGTGTAGCATTTGTTTCCTGGATCAAAAGATATCTGCAAAATCCAAAATGTAGTGCAAAAGAGTGGACAGGACACAGTGCTGAATGACAGTACCAATGAAGTACATGGCCCAAGACAAAGTACTACAAAAAACACATATCTAATGGGAGAACTTTTAACAGAATTTTATGTGGTAGAAATTATCTGTGTAGAGCAGTGTGGGTGTTAGATTTTTACAGAAGGGAGTGAATCAGTTGGCATGGAGCAGTGCAGAATGGCCTTCACAACTGAAGCCAGGCATCCATTTGTTCTGCCTATTCTATAAAGATGACAACTCTGTCCAGAACCTATTTCAAAGAAATCCTCTTTTAAAAACAAACATATTTTATCCCTCACTTTTGTCTGTTCAAGCAGAATATGTCATTCTCTGGCACTCACTTGCAAATGGGAAATGTCTGCATTAAGATGTAAGTCTCAGTAACTATGGTTGTCCAAAGTTGAAATTCCTCAACACACATTTACACTAAAAATTAGGCCACGTGTCAAAAAAATTCAACAGAGGAGTCCTCTAGTTTTGCCTGTATTAGAAGATATAGGTTCTTATTTCTAATCCATCGAAAGGGTTTTTGATGATGCAAGAATATTATTATGCTTTCCTAATGTAGCTATCTAATGCAGGCCTTTGATTCTTAAAATGCATATGTAATCCAACAGCCTGCCAGCAGTTGATAAGGTTTCTGATATATAAAAATTCAAAACAGAAGAATTTAGCTATGTCTCTCTGACAGTTGCTGTATGCTTTAACTCAAGCAGATAAGTAAAAGCTGGACATGTTTAAGATTTCTAAAAAAAGTTACAGCTTGTTTCACATCTGTGCTTGCAGTAACCTAATTAACATGCATTGAGTCTTGGAAATGACTTTTACTTGATTAATCAGCATGATATGGGAGAAGAATGCTGACCTAGGAGTCAAGCTATCTCAGTTCTAGTTCTGGTTCTACTATTGATCAGCTCTGTGACCTTGGTTGAGTCACATCATGAATTATCAGACTCTGCATATACCAAATGAAGATAAGCATATCCATCCAGGCTACCTTATAGAGTTATTGTGACAATTTAAAAAAATAATAAAAGGACATCTAAAAGTATGAAGTACAAGTATAAACTATTTTTATTACTACTCAATTCTATTCTACCAGCTTTTACCAGTGGTATGTCTGCTAAAACTGAAGTACTACAGAGAATTACTACAAGCCCCCAATGTAAGAAAAGGGGGCAATATTTTGTTGTTTTAATCAGAGTTATAACTAATATTTTCAACATACCTTATAATTCACAGAGCATCTTAATGTAAGATCTCATTTAAGATCCACAATACACTTTTTCATTAGACAAGGCAACATTTAATTCCTCAAGGGCAGGAAATGTATCTTATTCATCTTGAAATATACTCCCGATACCTAATGAAATGCCTAAAAGAATAAATGTTTTTTGAATTGATGTATATTACACTTCTATCTTGCTTTATGAAGAAAACCAAGGCTCAGAGACAGTAAGAGATAGCCAAGTAAAAGAACTGATATAAATTCAAGTTTTCTGAATCCTCTGTACCCCCTCCCCTATACCTTATTACTATATTATTTATAGTAGTTATTTTCATTCTTTGACAATTTGTCAGATTAATCTACAAAGATTATTTAAATTCAGATTGCTAGGCCCCAGTTCAGTTTGCACTCAGTAGATTTAGAGTGGGAACTAAAAGAATTAGTATTTCTAACAAATTCCCAGGTGATGCTGATGATGCTGGCTTAGGGACCACAGGTTGAGAATCACTACCTTCTAGTCTTTAACCAGCAGCATCGATATCACTTCAGAACTTGTTAGGAACACAAAAGTTGTATAGTACAATATGTCAAAATAAACTCTACTGTCATGTATATTTAAAAACAACAAATAAATAAAAAGTTGTATAGAAATGAAAGTTTGAGAAGAGCTTAGAGTACATTGTGGCCAGTGATTTCCAGACCTACTTGCTCATCAGAGTTACTTGGGGACTTTGGAATTTATGGATTTCTAGGTCCTTCTAACGAAATTCAATTCCCAGGTGATTCTGAGGTACAACCATGTTTGGGAAACATTGCTCTAGACTAGTGATAGCCTATCATATTTTTATATCAACCTCCCCACCTCTCCCCATACACAAACTGTTATCTTACTCTTTTAGAAATTTCCCTGGGTAGTAAATGAGTTCAACAAAGAAGTATTTTACTGGGATTTTGAAAGTCATTAAGCAACTGGAAGTTGTTCAAATAAGTGGCTCAAACATTGATTTTTTGTAAAAATAATGTGCTAAATACTAGGATGGGGGATATACAAGAAGGTATAAGAAGTATCTCTTGGCTAGACCTAGAAATGAAAATAATTACACAATAAAAAATTGAAAACTCTCTAGAATTCTTAGTATAATTAATATTGAAGTAAATTTGTGAATTAGAAAACTTCACAAAAGAAGTGGGCCATGGGCATGCAGTAGGGAATCATATATTTTATCATTTTTCCCCCTAGGAAATCATTCAATGAAAATGATCTTTCAGACAAAGAAAAATTTAACTCATGGAGCTAAATGGGAGAACTAGAAAATGCACCTTCTGCTTTTGTATAGAAGAATGAACTACAAAGCATGGATCTGATTAAATAAGAAGTGGGTAAAATGAGGAAATGGATCTTGAAGGGAAATTACCCTGGATTTTCATCCTCTGTGATGCTTGGTATCTGTAAGCTCAGTGCAGGCTGAAGATACTCAAGTCAGGAGCAAGCGAAGGGTGTTCCCAAGCAAAACTGTCTGATAACCAAAATTCTGCTAAAATTTCCAAGCCACATTTCTCTACTCCCAGGCATTACAATGCCCCGAAAGGATGATGTAGACTAGAATTATGCTAGAACTAAGCTAAACAGCACCCCCTGCTCTCCATGTCCTCTACATTTACAATATGTTTAAATTTCTTCTTGAAAAAAACGAATTGTCAGGGCATTGTGTGGCATCTTTATTTGCTGAGTATTCAATCCAATAGTCTATAGCCTAACTTTTGAGATGGAACACTTACTCATTTGCTAGCTCAGAGAGAAGAAACCAGAAAAATGAAAAAGAATGTGGACTTCATCCATTGTCCTATTTGTATAATTTAATGACAGGGGATACCTTGTCTGGTTGCCAATTTAATATTTTCTCGTTCTGTTGGCATGATAATCCCTTCTAAACAAATAACATGTTATGTTGTGCAGACCACTTTTACAGATATCTTGATATCTAAAGTCCCTTTTAGCTCTAAATTTTTATGACCTAATATCCTCTGTGGTCCTATGAGGCAAGTTGAATAAGGTTCCTTAACCTGATCTGGTCTTCATTTTATTCGTGTATAAAATGAGAGGGTTGGACTAGAACAATGGTTTTCAATGTAGGCTGAACATTGACTTGCCTGGGGAGGTTTTAAAAATATTGATTCTGACACCTGGGTCCCAATTCCAGAGATTTTGATGTAATTGGTCTGGGGTCAGACCTGGGTATTGAGCCTTCTAAAAGTTCCCCAAGGATTCTAATAAGCAGCCAGGACTGAAACTCACTGGACTAGATGAGGTCTAAGGTCTCTTCCAGGTCTGACATTCTGAGTGCAGATGTCATTTTCATTTTATGGACGAGTGAACAGAAGCATGGAGGAGCTAAATGACTACCACAAGTCAAAGACTGAGTCAGTTCTAAGGTGGATTAAAGACCAAATTATCTGACATTCTGCTTCAAAGCTTTAGACTTCTCTTTTAAGCAGCCTTTAGTTTACCTAGTGTCCCTATCTGTATGGTTCTTTTCTTTTTAAACAATTGAAGTTGATAAGAAAATAAGTCTCTTTTCATGCAAGTACTTTTATGAAGTACTCCCCAAAGTTACTTTTCTCTAAATTTTACAGTGGGATGTTAGTAGAACTGGAAAAGAAAATCCTAAATGAATATTTTGGATTAGGAATTATCTAGAATACATTTTATGTGCCAAGGTTCATAACCCTGACTTTAGCCTATATACATTTGTAGAAATCCAACATTTCATAAATATCACCCTTGGGCTATTGCCTTCCTCTCTTGAGCTAACTCATTATACCCTCTCTTCCACAAAGCCATCCTGAATTAGCCCCCATCTGACCCTGACATAAATGCATTCCATTACTAAGAACGAAATGCATTCGTTCTTTACTTACTATTTATTAACTCACCTTCCACTCATTCATTAATTCAAAATACAGTATACATATACAAGATTCTAGGCACTGTTCCAGGTCTTGAGGACACACACGTCCCTGAACAAGACAATGCCCCTGTCTCCAACAGTCTTTTTTGTATGTTACTCTAAAAGATTTAAAACTTTATTTCAAACCTGGAACATTTTTTCCTAGCTAGCCTGTAAGCAACCTCAAGACTAGATAAGTTATTTTCTGGTACCTTTAGAGTCCCCCAAAGTAACTAGTATAATATTCTATATACCGTGCAATAACATGCATTTCTATTTGATGGTTACAAAGGATTGCCACAGATATAATGAATGCAAACCGCTATTTAAAAAGTCACTAACAAATTAGAAATATTCAGCATTTTATTTATTTTTTATGTTATAGGTAATTAACTGATGTCTGGGACATTTGTCAGCGTGGAGTTATTTCTAGAAATTGCAAGGAGATCACTTAAACTTGACTATTTGTGATATTTCAAATTTGAGTTATGAAAGAACCTTAAGTACATACAAGGACTGAATGTATAGAATGCTATCATTCTGAATGGAACTTTGTGGAAATCTGAGCTCTAGAGAGGTGTGGTGATTCAATCTAAATTAGTGACAAGTCTCTGGATTCCTTCTTTAAGGTTCTTTTGCACTATCCCTTCTTGAGTTGAAAAGATCATCTATTTTATTTTATTTATTTATTTTTGTAAATGGCCTTGCCTCCAGATTCCAGATTGAAACAACAACTCTTTTCTATGTCTCCAGCCTGCTATCCTCCACAATTGTGTAAGCCAATTATATGAAATACATATAGATATAGATATAGATATAGATATAGATATAGATATAGATATCTCCTAATGGTATTGTTTATCTGGAGAACTATACATATAATAAATACATTGGATAGGAAAAATAATTCTAGTGTTCTATTGTACTGTATAGGGTGATTATAGGTAACAATAACGTATATATTTCAAAAGATCTAGAAGAGAATTTTTAGATGATTTCACCAACAATGATAAATGTTTAAAGTGATAAGTATATTAATTTACCCTGATTTGATCATACAAGATATACACATTTCAAAATATATTGTGCCATATAAATATGTGCAATTATTATGTGTCAATAAAAAATAAACAAATATGAGGGGATTTGGAAGATGGCGGCGAGGGGAGTGCATTACCCCCGTGTGCTGCTTCACTGTGTGGGAGTATGACAAGTCAGGACGGCTAAAGGATATCTTGTTAGGAATTTCCAGCAATAGTGGGGTGCTCCGGAACCTGGAGGAAGGATTTCCATCGCACGAGGATCGGCTACGGGGACTCAAACGCGAGAGGTTTGTCGCACGGAGGGTAACTGCTTATTCAGCAAATCGCCCCGCGGCTAGAGTCTGCAGTGTGCGCTGGGATAGAGACGCAGGGTTACAGCGCTGCAGTTTCTGCCAGCCGCGCAAGCACCGTACTCAGGGCTGAATTCTGGGTTCCAGACGGGGTAAGGAAGCGGTCCT